>NC_025692.1:4190665-4204109 GCF_000633955.1 Camelina sativa | reverse complement strand
TTTTTTTTTTTTTTTTTTTTTTATCAGAGAGCAGAGAGCAGAGTAGCTAAATCAAAAATTTGGGGTTTGTTGTTGAGAATCTATAAATGGGTTAACAGATCATAAAAGAAAGAGACAAACACGAACTCTACGCGGAAAGAGAAAGAGATAAAGCACTGACCTTTATTGAAATATATCAGAAAGAGGAAGAAGAAGAAGAAGAGGGATCGAATTCGAATTGATGCTTTAATGGAGAAGGAAGGCGAATGAATACAACCCACAAAACACACAAACACTTTAAGAAGACCAGTGGAAGACAAAGCGTCAGAAACAAAAAACAGAGGAGGATCTATAAATTAGTTTATTTTTATAAAGAATTCGAAAAAAGTTTGTCACTTTGTCATTGCCGTTTTGGGTTACGGTGATTTGGGTTTTGGAATTGGCTTATGTGTCGTCTCCACGATCAACTGTGCGCCATTTTCTCTCTCCATTACGTCTTCGTAGACAAGGAAGAACAAGAAGACGAGGGATGGTCTCATTAGCGAATCTTAACTTTATAGGCTTTTTCCACAAATTATATAATAATTTAAGGAGCTGACCCAGCAATTTTTTTTGTGCTTATTCCTTAAGCACTAAACTAAATAACTAATGATAAAACAGAAACATTCCGGTTTGGTTCGTAATCAACAACCGGTTTAAGATTAAAATAGGGATTGTTTCAGGTTTATTTTATGACTAAAACCGTATCTAATGGTATACGTTGAACTGCACCGAGTCAATTTATAACTAATTTAACAGATACATCCAGTGTTGAATTAGTTTTGATATTTTGATGAATATATATAATGTAATGTAGTATGTTGTTTTGCTTATTTTGTCTTGTTTAATTAATTGTGAACTGTTTCTTGATTAAAAAATAGTTATTGGTAGCTGAGCTTAAATCACCGCCTTATCTTCTGATAGTTCCCATATCACATGAGGATAACTTGAAAATGTATTAAGAAGAAGTTGATAGAATAATGCGCTTTCTAGCACGATGGGTCATGGACTCATCACTCATGGGTGTGACCGGTGGTGGTCTCATCTGGTGCATAGCTTTCAAATTTACTTTCTTTTATATAGATATATATATACTATATAAAAATTGAAACTTCTTGGTTCGAACGTATTTTAGGAAATAAATATACATTCCATATAAGAATTATACTATAAATTTTCCAAATACAGATTGAGACACCCACGATTATAAAGAAAAAGTTGCAAAAAAGGGACAGAAAGATACAAGTAGAGGAGGTTAATAATATAAAGGAAATCGTAGTGTGATAAAGATAAAGTTAATAAAGGAATTTATAGTATACTATTACTCGCACAGTCACACAAGGGATAACTCTATATTAATGATGTCGACTGGAAAAAAAATAAAAACATAAAGTCGACTTTTATTACTAAAAGGAGTAAGTCGGTCGGTGGATTAGGATTTAGGATTTAGGATTTAGGATAATATTTAGTGAATTTCAAATAAAATCGAGCGTAATAATCAAGATAAGAGGACTTATGAGTGTGAATTGCAATAGTAAAAGTACCGAGTTCCTAGAGCCACGCGGTCTTCAATTCAAACGCGTTTGTTTCTCNTTTTTTTTTTTTTTTTTTGCTTTTCTTTAGTTTTTTTTTTTGGTAACATGCTTTTCTTTAGTTTACACTTTACAGTTTTGCTTTTATTTCGGACTTTTATTGCTTGAGATGCAAATAATAGGTGAGTACAAGTCACAAGAATCAACACGTACGTCCCCTTCTACTAATTTACTCGATATAAAACCTTCGATTACTCATGGAGATTTGATACAATCAATAAAAAAAAACTAAACACCAAACCACAAATCCTTGTAATTGTCTACCACTCAAACTTTTTAAACAGATTTATCTATTGTTATTTGTTAGTTTAGTCTTTTTAAAGATATGTTCCATTACTTATATCCAAAAAGTTGTAGAGTTGTGTCCAAAAATTAATATCTGATTTACTCTTTAAAATTATAGATGAAGAAATATCTTAAAAGTTTAAAGTGAACACACTTTAAAAGCCGACGGACCCTTAAGACAGCAAGAGTCATATTTATATTGTTTTCCTATGGAGCCCAATCCCCATTTGTCCAATTCCAAACTTGTTATCGATCGTGATATCTCACATTAACTTTACCCCAACTAGGCAACTACTCGTAAACATACCAACTGTCCAACTCCCCAAAAATTTCGGTTAACATAATTTAAATTTGTAACCGGATTATACCGGTTACGGGACCTTCAGGAAGAACTAGAGACTTTACGAGTGGGCGATTTCTCCAAAGCTATCATCATCAATTCATCATCACTCTTTCGATCTTACACGATTTTACCTTTTTAAAGTCTCGTCTCCATCTTCGAATTCGCGTATAGCATACGACGATGAGTTCCGCTTTAGATTTTGTTTTCCCGGCGACATCGAGTTTTGTTGGCGGAAACCGACGCCGGATTCCTTCTCGTGGATTCGGTTGCCGCGTGAGATTGTGCTCTCTTCTTCGTCCTTCTTCATCTCTCAAGGTTAATAATAATCTCCTATCTTCGTGATTATTTTTTTGTCCATCCTCCTCTAGGTTGTTGTTTGATTCACATAGAGGATTACGAGATTAGTTGTAGACTGTATCAGAGTGCTAATAAATCTGTGATCTGACTTGTGTTATTTCGAATTCTCTGTATCTGAAACTAAGCCATATTTGGAAACTGAAACCTAGCGTAACGTCTCATGGAAATCTGAATCTTACCAATGTACTTAGGGTGATTGGAAAAGAGAATCCTATTTTTTTTTCTGAGAGAGGTAACATATTGTTTGCTAAGTTGAGGCAATTCTTTGAATTCATAGGCTGAGTCAAGCTTAAAAAGAGATGTGAACCGACAAAGAAGCAGTCTTGAGTCTATGTTCTGTTATGATAAACCGATTCCTGAGGAAATAATCGAGGAGCCAGTAGGATTATCTATATCGGAGAGAGAGATTGGTGATAATCGGCGTTGTACTTGTTGTGAAGCTAAAGGTGCATTACTCTGTGCCACTTGCTCTGGCACTGGTCTATATGTAGACTCAATTATGGAAAGCCAAGGCATCATTGTTAAAGTCCGTTGCTTAGGTAAAGCCTCCATCCCTTACATGTTCTATGCAAATTACTTTGTCTTTCATCTTAACTAATATGTTGCTTCTGTTGTAGGTTGTGGTGGAACTGGTAACATTATGTGTAAAACTTGTGGTGGGCGTGGTCATGTAGGACACTGATATGACTCCGAGATTCACTTGTTTCCAGTCACCACTTTTTATACGTCGTGCCTTCTCTCTGATCTTATTGTAAAAACCTACTTTCTTGAGTTCCATATATAGATTTGTGTTTTTGTACTAATGAAATCTCTAGCTGAAACATTTACAATCTTGTAACAGAGTTCGTTCCGTTTCTGTTGTTATATAAAATGGTTTCCTAAGTGGCTGTTAGTATAACTCTCTATCTCCTTCATTGCTCTTTTCACTATTTATGCAATCAGATACAGACAGCGGATCAAAGAGCAATAAAAGCAGGGCATTCTCGTCTCACTTTGAAACAAAACAATCTCCAATCTTTAGTCTTGCTTTTAAAAAGCCTCAGTGAAAAGTGAAAAGAAGGAAACGAAAGTGTTGTTTTCTGAACTAAGTGGATATACCATCCGTATCTGAGTGAGCTCTCTACAAATGTGTTATCTCCTCATCCTCATCTTCCCGCACTCTATTATCGACTTCTCTTTTTGCCTTTTCGATATTTTGCCGCTCGATACGTTGTGGAATTGTGTTATCAAAGATATCGCTCTGTGGATCCTCAGAATAAGCTACATAGTAACCCACACATGCTTGTAACCACGCAGAAGAAACTCTCCCCTGAAACACACCAACACAAACAGGTACATAAGGATAGTCCCATAGTAAAAGCCAATTTTGATTAGTTTCCTGCATTTAGATAATAAGATCTTACCAAAAAGTATCCGATGATGAAAGCGTAGATAGTCAGCTCAGAGAAGTGATCCTTTTGGATCAGAAGCTTCCATATTCCTGCAGTTAATGCAGAGATTGCACCAATTCCCATGGCGCTATAGAAACAGATGGAGCTGGTGATGTCAAAGTCAATCAATTGCTCAAATCCAGCCACCGTTCTGAACGTCCTCCAGGTATCATTTGACGCTTGCACAAACCCTTTGTTGTAAGCTCCTACATGAACAAATCCATATCTGTTTCCAGACAAAATAATATGATTGGCAATCCAAAAGCAGCCTCGAGTACTTGTATAGATGTCCTGGTCATCATCGCACCCATCCTGCAGATTAGAGCACCGGATCGATCCCCTAAAGAGTACAATAAGTGGAACGAGTGTTGAACCAATCCAAACGCTCCCGAGCTGGTTTTTGAGAGTGGCACAAAGAGCGTCACAGGCATTCATCAACTCATCACGCCTGAAGTATACATATGTGGCTTTCGAAATCGCAACTTCTTGAACGTTTTTGAGAACCTGCATTGTCCAGGCAAAGCTTGTCACGAGGATGGAGATGAAAAGTATATCTAGACGTGTTCTTGTAGCACTAGCTCCACCGATTCCAGCAACCAAGAAACCAGAGTAAAAGACGCTTATGATCACTGATCCAACTGCTATAGCTCTGGTTCTTGCGGGTAATAACCTTGTGGCGACTGACATCATCTTGAAGGTGAACTCATGCCTGTTAATGACGTAAAGCCAGCCATACATTGCCGTAACGATGCTATAGACCACGAGAAGTACACCGATACCTAGAACCACGTTTTTGTCGTAGAGAATAAGGAAGAGCCCGACGGAGATTGTGAGTATCGGTGTGAACCAGAGCGTTGCTTTGACTGTGGCTCGAATGTTGTAGACGAAGAAGCAATTCCAGGCTAAAGAGAGGATTCCGGAGATAGCAACAGAGGATAACAGAGGAGTGTACCATTTCTTGGGATGGAAGTTAGGTGATTTGGTGAAGACGAGACCTCGTAGCGTGAGAAAGATCACAAAGATCGAGATTAGGGTTAGTTGCGTGTAGAAGATACAAGTGAAGAGGCATCTGAAGAATCTTCCGGTTAGTGTTTGTTGCTCTGCGGTGGGAGGAGTTACGGGTTGTTCGATTTCCTGTAAAAAAGATGCAAAAGGTAAGAGAAATCACAGTGACAGAGAGAATCATTGGTGAATTGAGGTTGAAGAAACGACGCTAATGCTGATTTGAGAAGAAGAAGAAGAAGAAGAGTACCATTGAGATAGACGAAGGTGGATGTATGTCACGGTTGAGGAAGACGAAGGTGAGTGAGCCACGGTTTTCTTGCGGCGGAAACGGTGACGGAAGATCAAAGAGACGAAGAGAGAGAGAAGAAGCGAGAGAGTAAAAAGTGAAGAAAGAGAAAGAACTCGATTAAGAGAAAGATAGAGGTCTTCTTGGTCTTGGTTCTTACAATCTTCACGTGAGAGGCCAAAAAGGCCGTTTTTTGTTGTTATAGACAATTCTTCGACGTCTCTCTAACTTCGATTTGAAATTGATTTAAGTCTCTATAGCTTTTCCCGAGTTTTCCCTCGTACTTAAGTTCCTTGGAACCCAAGTTTCACATCCTTCATCATTTGTTTGTGTTAGCGTCATGTATTAGTTGTTTACATCTTTATAAATCAAATAATGTATTCTTATTTTAAGTTTATTTAATCTGTGAAAAGATTAGAAAGAATGAAACCTTTTATCAAAATAAATATAAGAGAATGGCATTTTTACAGTGAACATTAAACTTTTTACTACTGTCTTATTTAAGTTTTAATCATTGCTAAATAATTTTAGATGAAAATGGCATTATAGAATATTTAATTTCCCGTCATTGAGAAAAAGAGAAGAAGTAAATATGAAAATTTAACAAGGGTTAAATGTATTTTCCTAATTGTGTTATTTAAAATAAATTAGGGGATGTTAGATTAGGTAGTAGATGAGATAATTAATGTTGCTATTCCTAATTTATCTTAGGTAATCCTAGAAATATAATTCTTAATCATATGAGGTAGTTTCACACATCTGATGCATCGACGATTTGACACAAATCCCACGGCGCTACTACCGAGTAAAGTTTTTCACACTTTATAAAAATAACAACATACTTTAGAAATACGAAAACTATACAATTTTTTTAATCTCTTAACTATCTTATTATATAAAGCTTGATTCTTAAAGTTCGTAACTCACCAGATTAAAGTTAAAAACTCATCAGATTGTGACACGTCTCAGTTGTAACGATTAAATATCAAAGTTAGTAACTCATCAGATCGTGACACATGTCAATTTTAACGATCATAAATCACAGTTTTTAAGCTTGGTAAAAAACGATGCATAAGATAATTGTAATCTTATTATATCAAAATTTTTTTCTGTTAATCATAAAAGGAAAATGCACCATCACACCAGAGATCGAATCCCGCTCTCTACGAATATAAGGATTTGACTAATGGGCCGACCTGTTGTGGCCCAATAGTTGACCAAAAAAAAAAAGGAAAATGATTTTAAATACACCCCTCTATATAAGTAAATAGATGATGACATATTTTAACAAAATAATTTCGACTAGTTTTGTTTTTCTTGATAAATTTTTTGTTTTTGTTTTTTATTAACCTTTTGTTTGACAAATCATTGTTCTTGAACAAGTTTCGAAGGCAATTTGTTTGTTTTCTAATAGAAGCAGCTATATAAAAAGATTCCTAGATATTACCACGTGTTTTCGTCGTCGTTTCTTTGAATTTTGTTTCGTTTCTCAATTTCATAATGCATACTACGAATCTTTGACTTTGAAGTGTTAACCAAGTTTCTTATCTAATAATAACTAAGGTTTTTGGGATTAAAAAAATTCTCACAGTGTTATTAGTAGTGTTATTATTATTTCTATTAATTTGCAGGACAGGTAGCATAAAAAAAGATGAATACACAAATGCAAGATAACAACAGAGATTATATAACACTAGATCTACTAAACATAAACCGTTCTTATCGTGGAACAATAGTACGCATTACAAGAAAGTGGGAAGCAAGAAATTTTAAAAAAAAACAATGAGCCCATTGGAATATTTTTTCTCATATAATAGAAAAGAGATTAAAGAAACTATACAGAAAATTATTAATTCTAAAAAAATGTAAATAATCAATTCTATATAAATATAGATCGTCTCATATTATTCATCTAACAAAATAATTTATTCAAAAATATTGTTTTCAACTTTGTTCT
This sequence comes from Camelina sativa, assembly GCF_000633955.1. NCBI lineage: Eukaryota > Viridiplantae > Streptophyta > Magnoliopsida > Brassicales > Brassicaceae > Camelina > Camelina sativa. Next base: position 4,196,836 of record NC_025692.1, on the reverse strand, counting down.
ATTGGTCAAACTTTTTTAATGGGAAGACAAATTTATCTTATTTTTTAAAACTAAAATATACTCCTACTTTCTACATTTTCAGTTTGGAATAGGTAAGATTAATATGTTGACCCAAAAAAAATAGAAGATTAATAATGTATGCATCTTCTTTTTCTAATACTGTATTTTAAAATTTATTGTAGTAGTTTTAGATTTTTTTATTTAATTTATATTTTCATCTTTGAATTATTTGAGATTCATATATTACCGTGCTTATAATTTTTTATTATTTCATTAATTATGTCAAATTAATTTTCTTCTAATTTCTCAACCTTGATTGGTTGGTCATAGACCTTTTTTTTGTGCAAACATAATTATTACCATTTGTTCAATCTCAAAAGGAGATAAAGCGGATAAGGTCATCAACCTAATGGTTGGATAAAATAGGCTAAACATACACAAGCCTACAACAAATATAGATAGATTGGAAAAACATAAATCGTTATTGATAGATCCATAGGAGCTTGGAGACAAAGGTTACATCATGATATGTTAAAGAAACTTTCATGAATACATTGGAAAATTTAACATTAGTTACTATCAAAAGATTTTGTGACGTTGGAAAAAGATCTTTAGTTTCATAAGCCACTTTGAGATAGCTAAACAAAATGAACATATTTTCTCCACATAGGAGGAGGACAGAGCCGAGGTTCTCTCTATGGTGGAGGAGGTTGTACGCAAGATTATCTTCCCAAAGGAGGAAAGCGGAGCGAATGTTCTCTCCATGGTGAAACATGTTTGACGCAAGGTTCTCTCTATAAGGGAGGAGAGCAGAATCGAGGTTCTTTCTGTAAGTGTATTGTGATGTAATTTATTTTTTATTCAAAATATTTTTTGAGCTAACAATTTTAGTGATTAAAGAAACTATGCAAAATTGAATGTAAAAATACATATAATAGTTGGCTTAATTTATTCATATAGACATTTCTAGGTGGTGGTAAATAATATATTTGTAACATACAATATACCTAGGTGTAAAAAATACATTTTTAATGGTAACATATATAAAAGATTTGTATATAGATATAAATCGGTGTATTATAGCAAAAAAAAAAATATAATAATAATAATATGTACAATAAATTTAACTATATTTTTATTAAATTTAATTTAATTTACAAAACTTTAAATCCGCAAATCGGGCGGGGCCTTATCTAGTAATATAATAAAATATATTAACGTGAATATTATTTGTATAGTTTGGATTTATTGTTTCCAAAAATTTTAAAGTGAATATTCTAAAGAATCATTTGATATCATCTAACTTACCATATTAATTTCTTTTATTAAATTATTCATCAAATAAAATACTTTGATATCTAACTTAACATATTAATTTGTTAATTATTATTATACTTCACCTCTCATTTTTATATATGAGTCTATTTTGTGAAACAAATAAATTATCATATTATTTATTATAATTAAAAAATAGTTTTATTTCCGGATATACCATAAGTTGAATTTTTAAAAACAAATATAAATGACCAATCTATAAAATATTCAATGTTTATTAATATTATTCTTTAAAAATAATATCTATTGAATTAAAAAATTTACTGAGTAACGGGTCAAAATTTGAATATTTAAATTCAATTTCATACTTTTTTTTGTTGAATTTTATAATTTTATATAATATAATAAACTTTAAATAATTTATTTTGAAATATTTTAAAAATATTGAAACTTGATATTAAAGTTAGAAACTATAAACACTCTAAATTGTTTTGTTATCGCAATGTCAATAATATGTCACTATAATATGAAAGAATTTAAAAAAACCAAGTATATTAAAACAAAAAGTATAACAATATATTAAATTACTCATAATATAATAACTCGTTTTTAAAAAATCAAATTCACAAAATTATGTCTTATAATGATATTCAAGTCATGAGGTAAAATATACCTTGTTGAAAACTAATACAACATATTAATATTTTATTTTAAAATAAAAAATCTACAAAATTGTGTATAAAATAAAATTTAACTAGTGTTATAGCACGTGTACTTATCTAGAATCATTAGCAATATAAAACTTACAAAATAAGTGTCTTTTTCAAGTCATCATATTTAGCATATGATTTTATTGCATAATATTTTATCCAAATATTTTTTAAAAAACAATCACATAAATTATATTTTATAAAAAAATTACAATGTAAACAAAATGAATTTGAACATGTGCTCTAGCACGGATCTTAATCTAGTTAGTTTCTTATAATGTGAGATTTTCATATCATTACATTAATGTTAGTGTATCCTTCATTAAGAAAGCCAATTTCACACTCTAATAAAACAAGAATATAGAAAAATAAAATTCATACATACAGTATATGGTTAACCATGATAAGATATATATAAATCAATATTGTCAATAGCACAAAATATTCGTATAGTTAAGATACATTCTCCAATCCAGAACAACATTATATAATATATAGTCATTTTCTTAACCATATGAGGTGTTTCACACAAACGAAATCATTCTCTCAATATATAAAAATCTATATAATAATAACAATCCGAATAAATGCAATCAACAGTTATATTTTTTCAATCATACTTTTTGAATATTTTCAGAAAAATCACGATAGATCATTAAAACGGTTATTTATGAAAAGTTACAACTGTTCACTGTAAAGTTGTGTTGATTGGAACATTCATAACTTTTGAAATCTATATATATTTGTCTGCTTGAACTGTTTTGATTTTTTTGCTATGACACAAAATCAACTAAAAATTCAATTTCAACAGTTTATACATTTTTCTAAATTGTTTTCTATCATTCATTCTTTTAACAAAAGATTTTTGGAATGATGAATCTAATTTACATCTTTTGGTTAATTTTAAATATAAAAGTTTAACGAAAATACCTAGAGTGTTTTCCAAAAGTTAGATGGATTAAATAGTGAGTTTTTGGATTTTGACTTTTTAATATGGTAATAAAGATGCATTTTATTTAAAAGCAGTTTATATGAGTTTGTAGGTATAATCAAGTGCAGACACAACAGTTGCGATTTTTTGTAGTACCTTTTCGTAAAAAAATATTTTTCTTTGTTTTTTTTAAATTCAAGCGGTTGTATCTGTTTATTGTAGAGTTGTGTCTTTTCACTAAATTTTATTTATATTTTTTCGTCACAACTTTTCGTTCTAATAGGTGTGTCTATTTAAATAGTCATGCTTTTTGAACTCTCTTTATATTTGTCTCTTCATCACTAACTAACAAGTTCGTTGAAACAAATTTTACATTTTATGTTGAATCTAGATAATTGAATATATTCTATAATCTAGCTAAAATTTTAGAAATGATCATAGCAATAGAGAAAAATACAACTTAATATTGAATTTACAGTTGTGTCTATTTACCTTAACTTTCCGTTTAAAAAATATAATAACAATCTGAATAAATGAGAACAACAATTGCGATTTTTCGTAGTACCTTTTTGTAAAAAAATCGTTTTATTTGTTCTTTTTAAAAAACTTAAACAATTGTATTTGTTCATTGTAGAGTTGTGTTTTTTCACTATATTTTATTAATATTTTTTCATCACAATTTTTCGTTCTAATAGGTGTGTCTATTTAAATAGTCATATCTTTTGAACTCTCTATATATTTGTCTCTTCATCAGTAACTTACAAATCATTGTTCGTTTAAACAAAATTTTCATTTTATGTTAAATCTAAATAATTTGAATATTAATATCTAATATCTAATGTTATTCTATAATCTAACTAAAATTTTAGAAATGATTATAGTAATATAGAAATTTAATAAAACTTAATATAGAATTTACAGTTGCATCTATTAAACGTAACTTTTCGTTAAAAACTATTTTAATATTTAATTTATTTTGTTCTTAAAAGTTGTGTATTTTAATTTTAATTTTTTGTTGATACTGTTTCACTCATTATTAAATATATTTTTAATTATATTTCTTTAATAGAAAATTACATTACTCATTATAACCATTAGTTCAATATTCTCACTAAGGATCACTTTTTCATAATGATTTTTTTTTTAAAATTTTAGCTCTTTACCATAATTCTTCATAAAAATATATTATATTTATAATACTTTAAACAATATGTTTTGCAAAATTGCGTCTATTCTACATAATATTTTTTTGTGATAAGTTTTCATTTTGATGATTGTGTTTTTAGTAACAGTTTATGTATTCAAACTATTCTATTACATTTAAATAATTTCATAANGGGGGGGGGGGGGGGGGGGGGGGGGGGGGGGGGGGGGGGGGGGGGGGGGGGGGGGGGGGGGGGAGGTCTGAGTCCCAGGTTATATAAAGTATATGAAAAAAAAAACGTTAACGGTTGAGTTTCTTCTTCTACATAGGTTATATAGCTCGCGCCTTCCTGTGGGGATGATGTAGCTCGGGCCTCCAGTTAAGGCCACCGAGTCACGTGTAGCTAATGTGACGATGTTGGCACATGAGACTGTAGAGGGCCATGCAGCCTCTAGCTGAGCCTTGATCCGATCGATCAGGTCAAATTCTCTGACGCTTCTGTTTGGTCCAGCGGCTTTCTCAGAATTTGTCAAGAACCTTAGGAAGTATTGAAGGTATTCTTGTGTTATTTTGCCAAAGCGGTTGTCTATAGTTTATATACAACACATTAGACCTAAGTGAATATACGTATATGCTATGAAGAGTAAATACAAGAATATATGATTGATATAGGAGATATGATTGATATGTCAAGATATCATATCTTGCCATATNTTAGTAGACCACTCATCGTAGTTAGGTCCTACTAGCAGAGGTTTCGAAATCACACAACCAGGATTGTCACTTGCAGACAGATTATAAGGAGAGATCGTACGTCGAGTAATCTCAACCTTTTGTTGTGATGATTTTGTGTCGGAGGATTCCTCGTTAGAACTCATTTTGTGTAAGAAGGTTTTGTCAAGAATAAGAGAAAGACAAAACTAGGACAAGAAAGAGAAACAAGAAGTATATAGAGATCAAACAAAATCTTTTGTATATGGTTATTGCTCTGATACCATGTCAAGAACCTTAGGAAGTATTTAAAGTGTTCTCTTGTGTTATTATGCCAAAGCGGCTGTGTAGAGTTTATATGTACAATACATTAGACCTAAGAGAATATATTGATATGCTATCAAGAGTAAATACAAGAATATACGATTGATATAGGAGATATGATTGATATGTCAAGATATCCTATCTTGCCATATCTTAACCCCCCCCCCCCCTCAAGTTGGAGCATGGAGGTCATAAAGGCCCAACTTGTAAATGAAGTTCTCAAACTCTTGACGGCCTAATGCTTTAGTCATGATATCAGCCAGTTGTTCTTTAGTACCAACATGTGTAGTAGTGATAAGACCGTTGAGAATAGCCTGACGTACAAAGTGACAGTCGTTCTCTATATGTTTGGTACGTTCGTGAAAGACGGGGTTGTTGCTGATGTGGATGGTCGTCATATTGTCACAGTATAGCAGTACAGGATCAGGAGTGGCAACACCAAGTGAATGGAGCAGATAACGAAGCCACATAACCTCTTTGACAGTAAGTTGCATAGCGCGATATTCGGATTCAGCAGAGGAAAGAGAGACCGTGTCCTGCTTCTTTTTTTTCCAGGAAATAGGAGAATCACCAAGCTGAACAAACCAGCCTATCAAGGAGCGACGAGTAACTGGACAACCAGAGTAATCAGCATCACACCATGCGGTTAATGTGAGAGGCCTATCAGCACGGAGAAGAATGCCCTGGCCAGGACTGTTCTTGAGAAAGCGCACAACACGTAGAGCAGCCTCCCAATGAGTATGGCGTGGTGATTTCATGAACTGCGAGAGGATGTGAATCGAGTAGGAAAGCTCCGGACGTGTAGTACCAAGATATACTAAACGTCAAACAAGATGCCGATATGGTGCGGGATCATGAAGAAGAGGATCAGATGCAAGAGCGAGTTGATGATTTTGCTCGATAGGAAAGGCCACAGGGCGTGCATCATGAAGACCCATTTCATCAATAATATCCATAGCGTATTTACGCTGACACAAGTAAATCCCAGAAGCATTACGAGCAACTTCAATGCCAAGAAAGTATTTCAAAATACCGAGATCTTTCATGTGAAAGCAGTCACTAAGATACCTTTTAAA
>NC_025692.1:4148025-4189881 GCF_000633955.1 Camelina sativa | reverse complement strand
CGATAGGAAAGGCCACAGGGCGTGCATCATGAAGACCCATTTCATCAATAATATCCATAGCGTATTTACGCTGACACAAGTAAATCCCAGAAGCATTACGAGCAACTTCAATGCCAAGAAAGTATTTCAAAATACCGAGATCTTTCATGTGAAAGCAGTCACTAAGATACCTTTTAAAAGAATCAATGAGACGAGTAGAGCTCCCGGTGATAATCAAATCGTCGACATACACAAGAACATGTAAACGAGATTTCCCATTCTCATAGACATAGAGAGAGTAGTCAGGAGTGGTTTGAGTGAAACCATAGTCGAGAAGAGATGTGTGGAGTTTGGCAAACCAACATCTAGGCGCCTGACGGAGGCCATAAAGGGACTTGTGTAATCGAAGAACTTGTGTCTTGTCATGTGGACGAAAACCATGTGGAAATTTCCATGGAAGTCGCCATGGAGAAACGCGTTGTGAACATTCATTTGATGGACTTCCCAATCATTAGAAGCACAAACCTCTAGAAAGGTGCGAACAGTTGTCATCTTAGCAACTGGTGCAAAAGTTTCAGAGAAGTCTTCACCTTCGACTTTTTTGTTACCAAGAGCCGTGCTTTGTGACGTTCAAGAGTACCATCGGCTTTGTACTTAAGTCGGAAAACCCATTTACAGCCTATAGCTTTCTTTCCCGGAGGAAGAGTAGCAGTACTCCATGTACGATTTAGCTCAAGAGCATCAATCTCACTACCTATAGCATCGCACCAAAACAGATCAAGAATAGCCTCAGAGTAGTGTTTTGGTTCTATCGTGCTAGAAATAGCCAAAAGATATGCCTGATGACCAGCAGAGAACTGTGACGGATCAACGAAATATCCAAGAGCATATGGAGAGTCATCGTTGTCCGTAGGGAGACCAATAATACTGTTGGTGTAGTAATCAGCAAGCCTAGCCGGAGGAAGACGAATGCGATAACCAACACCAAGACGTTCAGGTTCTACAGCAGATTGGTCTGCAACAACCGGCGAATGAGCATCATTAAGAACATTTTGGTCTGCAGGTGACGCATGTGTGGATGGAGACAGAGCAGTAGGCGAAGGCTGAATAACTTCTGGAGTGGAACCATGTGCATCATTTGATTCTGTATCCGTAGCAGTAGGAGAGTCAGAATCCGTGGTGAGCGGAGGAACAAACGCAGGGAGAGGAACCGTGTCAGTAGCAGGGTGAGGCAGAGGAAGCAGATCAGAAACAACAGATGATAATGGTGAATCTTCAACTAGCACGTCCGGTGAGTTTGATGGCGTTGTAGAAAACGGGAATTGATCCTCACAAAAAATCACATCACATGAAACATAGATGGTTTTGGTTTCGAGATTGTAAACTCTCCAACCCTTTTTGCCAAATGGATATCCCATAAAAACTAACTTGGTGCTTCGACTAGCAAATTTATCTCCACCATGTTTTTGGTTATGCACGTAGCAGAGGTAACCAAATACACGCAAGTGCGTAAGAGGAGGTGGTCGATGATAGAGAAGTTCAAATGGTGTTTTGCCATTTAGAACAGAGGAGGGAGTGCGATTGATGAGATAACAAGCAGAAAGAGCACACTCACCCCAAAATTCTTCTGGTAACGAAGCTTGAAAACGCAGAGCTCGAGCCACATTTAAAATGTGACGATGCTTCCGTTCAACCCTACCGTTCTGTTGAGGAGTGCCAACGCAAGAGGTTTGATGAAATATCCCATTTTCTCGAAAATACTCTGTGAGACATAAGAACTCAGACCCGTTGTCACTTCTAATAGACTTGACCTTTTTCTCAAATTGTCGTTCGACTAATGCAATGAAGTTCTTGAGAGTTGACGGAGCAATTTGTTTGTTTGGCAAGAGATAAATCCAAACAGTACGTGAATTATCATCCAAAATAGTGAGGAAATAGCGAGAGCCACAAATAGCAGTAGAACGATATGGTCCCCATAAATCAACGTGAACAAGTTGAAAAACATCCGTTGTTTTATTCAAACGTATTGGAAAAGAATCTCTTGTCTGCTTTGCGCGGATACAAATATCGCAAGCTTTATCATCTAAAACACCATTACTTGAAAAACCAGGAATAGATAAAAGCTCAACAACTTTAGAAGAAGGATGTCCTAAGTGGCGATGCCACACATCAGCAGAAGTCTGAGCCGAAGCTTGTATAGCCGTTGTAGTCTCCATTCTCCTAAATAAGTATAGTCCATTCTGCTGTTCACCCGCTCCAATCAGGGTTCTCGTGATGCGATCCTAAAGAATGCACAGTTTGTCAGTGATTTGAAGCATGCAAGCTCTTTCACGACTCAACTGAGAAACTGAGATGAGATGACAATCTAGACCAGCAACAAAGAACACATTACTGAGACTAAGAAGAGAACTCAATCTAACTGTTCCTTTAGTTGTGGATGTAGTAAACCGTCCATCAGGTAATTTAATCAAAACTGGAGGCATAGCAGAAGATTCAATAAGAAATTTTGCAGAACCAGTCATATGGTTGGATGCACCTGTATCAATGATCCAGAAATTATAGTGAAACGTACCTTTAGAATTACGCTCATTGATCATGGCTTTGAGTGTCTCCGAGTCGACATTATCAATTCCAATGATCCGAACTCGATCGTTGTTAGTGATCACAGAGTTTGCAGAAGTTGTTGTTGTATGAGCAGCAAGATGAGGAACAGAGGAACCAGTGCTGGTACGACCAAGAGATGAAACAGAGGGCAACGTGCGTTGCACGCCATTGACAGGAGTCGGTCGTGGTCTGCTTCCCCACCAAGTTGGATAACCAAGGGTGCGAAAACAGCTCTCTGCAAGATGACCAGTACGACCACAACTTGTACATGTCGCTGATCGATGATCAGTCCCACCTCGAAGCTCTCCTCCACCTCGAGGCCTTAGAAGCAGTGCGGACAGCAAAACCAACTTCTGTGGCACGCTCTTCTTGCAATCGTGCGTTAGCTTTCGATTGTTCATCTTGAGTTAACACATTATAAGCTTCATCAATTGTAGGAAGAGGAATGCGAGACAAGAGACTTGATTTTACTGACCCAAAGGCAGCTTCATCAATTCCCATCATAAACTGATGCAGTTTATCTTCTTCACATTCCTTTTCAATTTCTTTAATGGTCTTCCCTTTTTGATAATCACCAAGAGATTCCCAGAGCTTTGTAAGTTTGCCAAAGTAAGCTTCAATGGCAAGTCCATGCTGACGACAGTTTGCGAGTTCCGTCTTCAGCCTTTGTACACGCTGTCTATTCTTCAGCGCAAAACGACGTTGAATATAATCCCACAAGTCTTTTGCAACATCACAGTGTGTGATATTAGAGCATAGATCAGGATCAATTGTCAACTTGATCCATGACACAAGCAAAGCATTGTTTGTCCACCAGTCTTCAAGATCTGCATGTCCTTCGTTGGGTTGAGGAAGAGATCCATCAATAAAGCCAAATTTCTTTCTAGCTTTAAGAGCTCCACGAAGGTTAGTAGACCATTCATCGTAGTTAGGTCCTACTAACAGAGGTTTCGAAATCACACAACCTGGATTGTCACTTGCAGACATATCATAAGGAGAGATCGTACGTCGTGTAATCTCAATCCGTTGTTGTGATGATTTTGTGTCAGAAGATTCCTCTTTAGAACTCATTTGTGTAAGAAGGTTTTGTGAAGAACGAAAGAAAGACAAAACTAGGATAAGAAAGAGGAACAACAAATATATAGAGATCGAACAAAACCTTTTTGTATATGGTTATTGCTCTGCTATCATGTCAAGAACTTTAGGAAATATTAAAAGTATTCTCATGTTATTTTACCAAAGCGGCTGTCTATAGTTTAAATACAACACATTAGACCTAAAAGAATATACGTATATGCTATGAAGAGTAAATACAAGAATATATGATTGATATAGGAGATATGATTGATATGTCAAGATATCATATCTTGCCATATCTTAACATAATTGGCTGAGTGAATGAGGAGGGAAGCGTCACAACCCTGCAAATAAAAATATTGAAATAAGATTAATCAGACAAAATGATCTGAAATTTGCGTAGTTTTATAAGTTTTTTCTTAAATATGCATTTTATATACAAGTATGCAATATAGTTATATTGAATCTCATATTTGAATGATAATATTTTTTTGTTTGTAATTTATTATATTTTGATAATCTCAAATTTGATTGACAAACATATAAATAATTAAGAACTTAAAACTAAAAGCTATAAAAGTTTAAGCCACTATGAGTCACGTACATATTTATTAAACCGCCTCTCAACATATGCACATATTAGATATCGTATTGAAATAAAGTAGTTAAAAATATATATAATTGACATGGAGTGTTTTGAAAATGTTGACCTATATCAAAATTGCTATACATATTAGATTCTTACCCTGAGGAAACAGTCGTGGAAATGCATACGGAGCGGGAGTGGGAAACTGAGGCCCATCGCTCTTTACAGTATGGGCCTCTCTTCTTTCTACGGTGTTCCGAAGCTGGAAACTGAGGCCATCGCTCTCATCCACCATGCTATTCACTCCGGCGTCACTTTCAGCAAGGTTCGATTTTTATCATTCCCTTCCTCGATCTTCGATTTGATATTTGACTTTCAGCTATCATCAAGGTTCGATCTTTGATTTGAGTTTAGAACGATTTAGAGATGGGAATTGGCCTTTTGATTCGTTGAGAAAGTTTGGATTTTTTTTAGTCAGGCTCTCAAGGATGGGATGAGGGAAAAAGTGACCAAATTTGGAATCAGCTATGCAGAGGGAAAGAGACAAGTGAGAGGAGATCCTGCCTATGTTAGGGCTGCGTGTGAGGCTAGATTGAAGCGGCTTGATGTTGCATGCATTGATCTCTTTATTATCAGCTTCGGATTGATACTCGTGTTCCAATCGAAATCACTGTAAGCCCTACTTACTGGTTTTGAAAATTTCAAATGAAATTTGAAGTTATATAGTTCACTACTTTCAAGAGAAATCTCAGTGAGCTTTACATATCTTGGCTTTGTATATTGGACTAATAGGGTCGAAGACAATAATAGATTGGAGATGATGTTCTCTGCTTAGGTTACTCTGTTTGAAGTTGCTTAGCTTATTCACGAAGAACAATGATTGGTGATATGATCTAATTTAACTGAACGATTTTGAGAGGCTTTCTCATCTATTTTCACCTATAACTACTCTCCTAAATTAAAGCCAGCTTGTGCAGATTTAGCCACTTATTAAAGTGTTTTATCATCTGCTCTTAGGATTTTTCTTTTGCGTAGACTCTGTTAGGGTCGGTTCTGGTTCTAATTCCTGACCTTTATAGAAAGCTGGCATCTTTTGCTGAACTTAAATCATTTTTTTTTTGTTTGTGAATGCCAAGATGGGAGAACTATATAAGCTGGTTGAAGAGGGTAAGATAAAGTACGTTGGTCTGTTTGAAGCCTGTGCCTCAACTATCAGAAGAGCACATGCTGTTCACCCAATTACAGCGGTGCAGTTAGAATGGTCCTTGTGGACGAGAGCTGTGGAAGAAGAAATCATTCCGACCTGCAGGTATTTAGATTTCATCTTCAATTTCATAATGCTCTATCCACCAATCATGTAACTTCATATTCTCTTTCCTTCTTCAGGGAACTTGGGATAGGGATTGTTGCTTACAGTCCTCTAGGACGAGGTTTCTTTGCATATGGACCCAAACTTGTTGAGAAACTAGACAAGGATGACTTTAGAAAGGCAAGTATATAGAATTTGTATGACTTGTTTTGTTGATGAGCCTTAGCTCAGCTGTTGGTTAATCAAAGGACTTTGTATAATAAACCAAATTATTGCAGGCTCTACCAAGATTTCAAGAGGAAAACTTAGATAACAACAAGATTGTTTATGAGAAGGTTTGTGCAATCTCGGAAAAGAAAGGATGCACTCCTGCACAACTAGCCCTCGCATGGGTTCACCACCAGGGAGATGATGTTTGTCCCATCCCGAGAACCACTAAGATCGAAAACCTCAACCAGAACATTGGAGCTTTATCAGTGAAACTCACACCCGAAGACACCACCATTGTCTTCTTGGAAAGCCGCTTAAAACCGGTGGAGGTTTTATGGTTGTGGTGGGTTCATAACATTGAAGTGGTCTAACTTATGTCAGCCATATCAAAGGTAATAAACGAGCTGTGTCTTTGAGAGTGGATTATGGTGGGTTCATTCCCAGGGAAACCCAAAACTGTAAGCGTTAATGGCTTGAAGAATAAATAATGTATAGAGTTCCCCAAGTGAAAACTTCAATTTACATTTCATACATTGTGACCAAACTCTATAAAGAAAAGAAAGACTATCTATAACTTCACTCAACTCTATGAAAGATATATGTGATGAATTGTATCGGCCCCTTTCGTTCTCGGCACATACTACGTACTATAATTATTTTAGACATAATAACTTGTGGTCTTATGGATGATCATCATATGACTTGTATCTTGAGTTTGGATGAAGATGCCGGAAGCTTCAACAGATCCTCTGTGAGTTGCATCTTTTTGAGGTCATCCATTCTAGCTGCAACGTAAACTTTTACCACTTCAAGACACTCCATCTTCCGTAAGAAATGGCTAATGTGTTTCAGCTCGCTTGCATATCCTTGATACTTCTTGATAACCAACATATTTATTTGGTTATTCGGGGGAATTTGAATAAACCGATGCCGTTTACATGAGAACCAATTCAGACCCTGAAGCATAAAGAAGTGAGACTACTTTTAGTGTCATGTGTCACATTCATAGATAGAAAGTAAGATTTGTTCAATGTTTATGCTTCATACCGAGAGAACCAGAGTTTTAAGGTTTGGAGAATGTTGACATTTCAGGATCTTCCTCTTAGTCTTTCTTAAGAGGTTCACCATCTCCCTTACACTCACTTGTATGCTCTGTTTCTCTTACTCTAACAGAAGCATAAAGACTCTCTCTTTACTCTCTTGTTCTTTCTTTGTTTCTTTTCATATGACAAACGATTTGTAAGAGAGAAGAGAGAACACACATTAATTGTCTACATTTTATTTTCGGATCTCAAAGATATCTTCCTTACAACTCAAGCACACATACATATAGTAGTTTCTCTCTACTTGCCACACACACACTTGTGCCCATACCTTAGCCATACTTCTACTCTCTTACACAAGCCACACTAGTAGCTACTCTACTTACTCATTGGAACTCTAGTTCCTTGATTCACTCTTACACATTCAACACCCTTAACAACTCACTTATACTCTAACTATGACTAGGTTTACTTTAGTTATCACAACTCTTCTTGTTGGACCTTAACTAAACACTTATTCATATGGGCCTTCTCATCAACGATGGCCCAATTCACAAAACACAAACCCAAATGGTTTGTTGACTTTCTTCTCCTCCCTTGACTCCTCTCTTCACGTCGTCTCTTCTCCGACAACGTTTCCTTCTTCACGGAGCTTTGCTTCTTTTTCTTTGTTTTTCGACTCATTGATTTCTTCTTTCTCTTTGTTGAAGATTTAATCAAGAACTCAATTCTCAACAGAGAACCCTCTAGCAGAAGAGGCAGATACACTTTCCAACCTTCTTCTTTACTTGAAAACCCTAACTCAACGAGGTTGTTGAACACCGGTAATCCACCTTTGCAGCATACCAAAATCATCTGAAACACACACAAATAATGTTTTCCTGTTTCTAACCAAAAAAAAAAAAAAAGATGATGAGACGATACACACAAGTACTGACCTCGACAGTGGAAGAAGTCAAGTGTAGGGTCTTGACATAGCGTATCAAGTGTAGGGTCATTGATGAGATACGTCACATTCGCTTGCTCGTCATCTTTTATGAAACGAAGGTCTAATGTAGCTTTGGCAAGTGAACCCAAGTGAAAATTTCGAGATTCACTCCCAAGAAAATCAGAGTAGTAGAAATCGACAACATTAGGTGTGTCAAATGAAATAATCCTAGAAAAACCTTTGTGTTTATGAGCACAGCTATAGGTAACTGAGAGCCTCTTAATGCTTTTGCTGGATATGACGTATGAAATACCCGGATAATACTCGTAATATCCTATGGTTAAGTCCTCAAGTACAGGGCAAGCATTGAGAAGTACATCAGATAATTGATCATCCTTGAAAGAGGTTTTGTAAAGGAGGAGAACCTTTAGTGATGGGAGAGATGTATCCGAAGGAAGTCTTGGGCAGTGTGGTTTGTAAACGGTGGTGTAAAATGTGGATATCAATGATAGTTTAACCAGTGTTGTGCTGGTGAAGATTTTGGATGAGATAGAAAACTTCCACCACGATACACCTTCTATGCGTAGATGAAGCTCGGAGACACCGTGTTCCAGGGCACAACATATCCAGCGGTCAATGTCACTATCGTCATATGTTCGACTAAGGTCAAGTGAGAACTTCTTTATAGTGTTACAGCCTTGTAAAGCCAATGTATGATCCACAAAATCATGGAAACACTTTTGAAGCGTATACAGTTTTTTTTCTCTCCTCGTGAGAGTATACAGTTTGTAAATATCTCCAGGGTCAGGGAGCAAAAGGATGGAGTTGATGGAGTTGTCATCAAAGTGGAGATTATGACTGATGCTAATTCTAATTATAAGTTACAAATTCTACCAAAAAAATGATAAAGATATTATACAATCAATAAATATATATGGAGTTATGCGATTGGTCGTTTAATTGTATATTATCTTTAAAATGTTACATTAATTATATTTCTATATATCTTGTTTTTGTTTTTTTACAAAAAAAATTACTGTAATTTGGAAAAATGTTAATCGTTATTGGTCGTTTAAAATTTTATGTGCATAATATCAGAAGCTTATTATAGCTTCGACTTTCATATACAACTGAAAATATTCGGTTTGGAGATTACCAATTTAAATATACTTATGTTTCCTTAATTACCAATATAGAGATTTTATAGTATTAACTTCTGGTTACCCATACCAATTTAGAGTTTCAATGGTATAAAAAAAAAGTTATCCATTATGTTATTTTCGATTTGGTTAAACTTGGATGATTTCTTTTGGTTTAACTAAATCGGGATTGGAATGTTAAAATTGTACCAACCCATCCATCAACCCAACTCCACTCAATACTGATACAAACAGTCTCAGCTCTTCCCTTCGATTAAGAAGAAAGCATAAATCAAACTCTTACAGTTCAACAATGGAAGGTCTTCGAGAATCTTAGCATTTCTTCGTCAATAAGAACCTCCTCGTGCGTCTCTCTCTCTCTCCCTCTTTTCATCTAATACATTTCCTTCTCTATGTTGCGTATTTGATGTTATCACCCCAAAAAAAATCTGCTACACTAAACCCTAAAATGATTGATCCTCTTCAGTAGATTAACAACTCCGTGGTTGAACAAGCTTATTTTCTCTTATCTGCACAAACCCTTTTCTCTGATTTTTTTAGTCTTTGTGTGTTACAATGACAGCATGGTTCTGTCAAAATTATTCCTGGTGAAGATGATACAGCAGAGAGTTCTAATCCCAAAAGAAAAGTTGAAAATCTCTTTTGTGTCATGAGAAAGAGAACTTGTAAGCACAAAGTCTGTGGATAATGATGGTGATGATATGTATCTGGAGTTAGATAATGATGCACAGATAGGTGTTGATGGTGAAAGTGACTTCTGGTTTGAAAATCTTGGGGATAATCCTTATGATCCCTCTAGATGAGGGTTCGATTTTAGACGACTGCTTCTCTGGCAGTGACACAGACCTATCTGAATCTTCAGAATTTGATGTTATATCAGAACATGTTCTAGAAGACAATGATGTGTTTACCTGATGAAAATTTCTATCTGTATGGTCTGATGAGGATGAGGGAACTCTGGTTAGTAATTCAGTGTTCTCCAGAAACTTTGAATTCTATCTTGTTGTTATCTCCTGATGAGAATAGTGCAAGTTCTAGTCATAGCAATGAGATCTCTCTCTTCCATTATGAATGGAAAGAAGAAGAAGAACTATGCAATTCTGATATCTTGGGGAATGATGCTGATCGTTCATATGCGAATGAATTTAGTAGTGGAGATGTCATCAACATGCAGGGGTCTATGGAGATAATGTGCATTGATGATGATGAGCTTATACCGTATGAACCAGTACCGCTCTGCATTGTTCCTCCTAATGGTTGGGAAAACAATTTGCTAGAAACATGTTCACTTCATCAGATCGAGTGTGAGTACAACGGTCATGATGATAATATTGGTCTTGAAATCTCTCCAATACCTTTAACAAAAACTCTTGAAAGACCTTGTAGGCCATGGTCAGTTTGTGGCTCTATAGCTGTAGTCAGAAACTTGCCTCTAATGGAAGATAGCTCAGGTGCCTATAGATCTTTGGTTGAACAGTTAGATGTAAATGTTAATAGCTTTGAGGACAAGGACGCAGAACTTGCTCAAACCCCCATCAACTCTATATCAGGAAGAAGTGGATATGGTGGAAGATGAGATTGACATTGATGCAATGGTAAACCCCTGATTACTCTTTACACAAGCGTGTCACAAATTATCCTTCAATGTGTTTTCTGATCTCTGACATCACATGAAAATATCTCCAGATTCTCAAACTGAATCTAGTCCCAGATGATTTAGAGTCATGCTTCAACAGGGAAGGTAAAACATATGGCTTTTGATGTTCAATCAATCATGTAACTAGTTCACACTGTTGCATCCAAAAGGATTGTAAAAAAAATACAGTTATGCATGTCTCCCTCAAACTATAGTTATCTCAATTATGGTTCGCTTCATAATACCTAGAATGGAACATATCTAAGCACCCAAGACATGCATTAATTGGATTGGAACAGTACACAAGAAATTCGTTGCTGTAATACCCCTCACCGCGACTAATGCTCGGACGGAACAGCCTTGCCACAGCCGGCTAACTAAAACCCATTATTCCGTTAAGGAAGGATAATTTTGGCTCAGACATTTAAAAGGGCAATACAAGGGAGTGATGAGGCACACCTAAGGACCAAGAAGGAAATGCCATAACAAGATTGATTCTCCGTCAAATGGGAAAAATGGTATGGAAGGCCAGACTATCGACAATGTCCCTAAGTTGGTCAAGGAACCTATAGGTAAGATCTTAGGAATAGTCTTATCTAGGAAACCTTAGCTGGTCTAGGGAATTAGGAAGGGTCAAGGGAAGTGGACTAAGGCAGGATGGTACGGGTTAAGGCAATGGTTGGCCATGGTAGGACCAGCGGACATAGGTTGCGTTAGGCGATCCGGACAGTTGCGGTACATGATAATGCGGGTCACTATCAGTTGTCAGTAGTAACCCGGACAATGGTGGCACAAGCCAGTACACGATGGCTATCGGTAACGCGGACAGTGGTACCACCGGTCGATGCGGGTTGCCATGGGCAATTTGCACTAATAAAGGAGTGGTCCGGTACATATCATTTCCTTAAGCTAGTACGCGTACAGGTGACCTTATGTACCACCGTCAGTTCGGTACCCGGGGGTCGGAAACGGCCATACTGGCACGCTAACGAACAGACGGTTGTAATACAAAGGCGTTAGCTAAAAGAATGGACGGCCAGGATCTTCCCAAAGGTGGTGCTTATCCGATCAGCATCCATCCTTATCCATAAGGTTGTGATGCTTACCCAAAACCGTCATCCTTATCCGTTCGCCATGTGTCGCCACCGGAGCTGCGAAGAGTGTCCGCCATGTGTCGCACCAAGAACTGCTCTGTGCCACGTCCTGCTTGGGGTAACCGACCTTGGGAGGCTATATAAACCCCCCTCCCCGTCCATTTCTCCTCAGACCCGAAAACCACCATAAAAACCGTTAGTGTTAGGACGAGCGTGCGGAGAGCTGCGAAGCGCGGGAAAAATCAAGGTGAGTTTTTCGATCGCGTGTGAGTAGCACGTGAGTAGGTTAGTTTAACATGTTTATTAATTATTTAAGTGAGGTTAGTCTTAATTACTTGATTCGTTTAGGATTAAGCTAGTTAAGTAAGATTAGGGTAGTTAAGTAGGATTAAGACAGTTAAGCAAGATTAGGGTTAGTTAATCAAGGTTAGGTTAGTTAATCATGGTTAAGTTAGTTAATCATGATTAAGATAGGTAATTATGATTAGGTTAAGTTAATTGGGATTAGGCTTCGTTAATTAGGATTAAGTTAGTTGATTAAGATTAAGATAGTGATTAGCGCTTAAGCTGGAATTGCTTAGTGCTTAGCATTAGGATTAGAATTGTTCGCTGGAGATTAATACCTGTTTAGGAATACTTATCAGTTAGCATCTTGGTTAGAACTGTTTAGGAGTCACTAGTGATTAGGTATGGATCTTCTTGATTATTATTGTTTGATTGATGGGTACGCGATGGCTTGTGTGACTTGATACTCTTGTTTTGTGATATTGCTTGCTTGTGATTCTTGTGTGCATCATTTTAGGTACTACTTGCATTGTTCCATTAGTACATGAACATAGTGCATTGTTGTTATTTTGCATGTGTTGTGGTTTATAATAGTGTCGCGATTTGTGTTATGCTGTCTGATCGCTTGCATGCATGTTAGTTACTTGTGTCTAGGTAGCTAGTATTAGGCGATCATGAGGATCCCGTCATCTGCTGTGCGTTGCGTGCAACTTCGTAACGTTATGGCTTACGAAGTTTCGGAGCGGATCATGTCTGGCCGGACGCTACATGACGATATAGTATGAAGGAATGTGTATCCTTTTTAGAATTTGTGTCTAGGGGTGGGAGGCATTGCCTTGGGAGATCATGTATTTGATAGGGGCCAAGTTAGAATAGAAGCATGCATATTTATTATCTCCGCTACATACTTAAATTCGCGTCTTCATGCATTGCATTTCGTTGCTTGTTGCATTGAATTTTTGCTTGTTTGTTGGGAATGGGTAGATGAGTAGGATTTTCTTGGGTAGATGGGTAGAACTTCCATAGGTATCATGGGTAGGATTTCCTTAGATATCGGCCTCACTAAGTAATGCTAGATTAATTATGATTCTACTTCATTTTTCTAGGAATCCTTAGCCAAAAGATCTTCGTCGAAAAAGCAATGTGACCTAAGAGAATCAATGTAGGTTTTACAGCTTTTGCAAATTCTTACTATGTGTATTATGTATGGTTTTCAAAGAGGATCCGAAAGTTATATAAACGTTTTGGTAATCATTTTCGCGTATATTATATATATGTAAAGACTTGAATTTTCCAAAAGCTGAATGGTTATTCGACATGATATTAAGTCTTGTCCGGACTTAACACAATTCTCGCTCGAGGTACGGGTTGCAAAGCCTTAGGCCGTGTTCGAGAGGTCGGGCGTTCACGGTTGGATGACCAGGATAATTGGATTCGTTACGAAAACCTTGGTTGGCCGACTACGAGAGTCCTAAGTAGCACTCCCGATTTGTTCTTATATTTAGAACGGGTCGGGGGTATTACAAACGTGGTATCAGAGCATGGTTAAACGATGCTACGTGAAACCATATTTTTAACGTTTTATCGAGTAAATGTGTCGCAAAAGCTGTCTAGGAAATTTATTCGGTCACTTGCTAAATTCTAGATTTATAGGAATGGCCATAGGAGATTGATTTGGTCCTTTGTTAGATCCTAGGCTAGGAATGCTTAAAAAGAGCAAGACTCATCTTTTATTTTCTTGTAGTATGCCACCTAGAAGAGGACGCGGACGTGCTAGTAGCCGTGGACGCGGCAGGTTGGGAAGAGGGGATAGGACTACGGGTCTACCGCCCCCAGGGTACTACTACCGTGAGGTTGTTAGGGGGGAGTCGTCGAAGACTGTTGCTGATTGTGGATCTAGCTCTGCAAAAGATACTCTTCAGAAGCCAGTCGGAACACTTAGGGAAGTTAATCCCAAGAAGAAGGTCGTGGAAATCCCGGAAAGTTCGGAAGAATGTATTTGCTGGGAACCAGAGCCGGAGGAGAAGGAGATTGTGATGGTGGAGGATTACATCAGTATCTCCTCAGGGTCCTTTCATTCTCTGCGGGCATTTGGGGCACCCTCGAGTGTCATCGACATCTCTTCGGATAGCTCCGCCACACCATCCATCATTCCTAG
The DNA here is from genome assembly GCF_000633955.1 of Camelina sativa. Lineage (NCBI taxonomy): Eukaryota > Viridiplantae > Streptophyta > Magnoliopsida > Brassicales > Brassicaceae > Camelina > Camelina sativa. Next base: position 4,175,812 of record NC_025692.1, on the reverse strand, counting down.
TTCCTATGCATACGCACCCCCGATAGATGGAGATGATCTTCTGGACTTAGACTTTGGAGATGTTCTTGAACCACCCCTGGATGTTCCAGAGTTCACACTCCCTTCCCCTACCTCGATCGATATGGCATGGATGGAGACTCCAGCTGTACATGCACATGGGACGGATCTTCTAGCCGAAGTGATCCCGGTGGACGACACAGACAGTGCACCAGGCGCCCAGGTACCCTACTGCTTTCTTTGTGGATGCCTAGGACATTACCCACTTGATTGGCAGCTCTATACCCCGTATGCACCAGTGTGCAACGTCTGCCTAATTTGTGGAGTAAGAGGACATTACTCCAGCACTTGCCCGACGTTAAGGGTTGACACCCCAACTCATGTACCGACTCCTGCTCCACCCCCATCTCACGGTACGGGCCCAGCATCTTCTCATACTCCGCCCACTTGCTACCCAGGTTGCACCTGCTCCCAGTGTAGTTTTAGGTTCTCCTGATCTGTGTAGATATCCTAAACCTTAGTTAAGTAACCGACACTAACCACATTTTTGCGTGTACAGCGGCGAATTTGGTTAAGCCCCTAGTGACTTGCGGCTCTATCTTATACCATCTTTTTGGGTGTGGTTGGTTTGTAACTAGGTTTGAATAAGCGGTCTGTATATATGGATACAACCGTGATGTTTGAAACTTATGTTATAACCATGTTATGTTTATATTCTCACTCTTGCTTTTGATTGCTTTATCTTTATTTGCTTGCGTGTGATTGTTTATGTTTGTTTATCTCAAGGAGTTTTAGCTTAGTGCGTATAGAAGTTTAGGGAGTCCGGAAAGCAAAAGAGAGAGTTAGGTAAAAACCCTAGACGCTAGGACGATTATCCCCAAACCTCAATGACCAAGAGACGAGTCGATAGCCACACCATACATATTGACGTAGAGAATCACGCATGAAGGCCAAGAGTAACAGGAAGTTACATGGTGATAGGATACCTTACTCGAAGCAAAGATGAAGAAGTCATATCAATCATTAGACGAAAATAAAAGAAGGTTAGGAAGAATAAGTTGATGACCCAACTCAAAGGAGAAAGACAATACGCAAGGCGCACGTTACGACGAAACAAAGGAGGAAGGACGCATACAAAGCCAAAGAAAAAAGTGCAAAAAAATAATGGTGAAGACCATGATTATTTTAAGGAGTCATTCGAAGACTACATGAAGATGGCGCTAAGGGCTTTCTAGTCGCGGCCAACATTGCAGAATTCGAGGACGAATTCTTTTAAGGGGAGGAGAATGTAATACCCCTCACCGCGACTAATGCTCGGACGGAACAGTCTTGCCACAGCCGGCTAACTAAAACCCATTATTCCGTTAAGGAAGGATAATTTTGGCTCGGACATTCAACAGGGCAATACAAGGGAGTGATGAGGCACACCTAAGGACCAAGAAGGAAATGCCATAACAGGATTGATTCTCCGTCAAATGGGAAAATGGTATGGAAGGCTAGGCTATCGACAATGTCCCTAAGTTGGTCGAGGAACCTATAGCATGCATATTTATTATCTCCGCTGCATACTTAAATTCGAGTCTTCATGCTTTGCATTTCGTTGTTTGTTGCATTTAATTTTTGCTTGTTTGTTGGGAATGGGTAGATGAGTAGGATTTCCTTGGGTAGATGGGTAGGACTTCCATAGGTATCACGGGTAGGATTTCCTTAGATATTGGCCTCACTAAGTAATGCTAGATTACTTATGATTCTACTTCATTTTTTTAGGAATCCTTAGCCAAAAGATCTTCGTCGAAAAAGCAATGTGACCTAAGCGAATCAATGTAGGTTTTACAGCTTTTGTAAATTTTGACTATGTGTATTATGTATGGTTTTCAAAGAGGATCCAAAAGCTATATAAACGTTTTGGTAATCATTTTCGCGTATATTATATATATGTAAAGACTTGAATTTTCCAAAAGCTGAATGGTTATTCCAACTGATATTAAGTCTTGTCCAAACTTAACACAACTCTCGCTCGCGGTACGGGTTGCAAAGCCTTAGGCCGTGTTCGAGAGGTCGGGCGCTCGCGGTTGGATGACCAGGGTAATTGGATTCGTTCCGAAAACTTTGGTTGGCCGACTACGAGAGTCCTACGTAGCGCTCCCGATTTGTTCTTATATTTAGAATGGGTCAGGGGTGTTACAAGCGTGGTATCAGAGCATGGTTCGATGCTACGGGAAACCATATTTTTAACGTTTTATCGAGTAAATGTGTCGCAAAAGCTGTCTAGGAAATTTATTCGGTCACTTGCTAAATTCTAGATTTATAGGAATGGCCATATGAGATTAATTTGGTCTTTTGTTAGATCCTAGGCTAGGAATGCTTAAAAAGAGCAAGACTCATCTTTTATTTTCTTGTAGTATGCCACCTAGAAGAGGACGCGGACGTGCTAGTAGCCGTGGACGCGGCAGGTTGGGAAGAGGGGATAGGACTACGGGTCTACCGCCCCCAGGGTACTACTACCGTGAGGTTGTTAGGGGGGAGTCGTCGAAGACGGTTGCTGATTGTGGATCTAGCTCTGCAAAAGATACTCTTTAGAAGCCAGTCGGAACACTTAGGGAAGTTACTCTCGAGAAGAAGGTCGTGGAAATCCGGGAAAGTTTGGAAGAATGTATTTGCTGGGAACCAGAGCCGGTGGAGAAGGAGATTGTGATGGTGGAGGTACATCAGTATCTCCTGAGGGTCCTTTCATTCTCTGCGGGCATTTGGGGCACCCTTGAGTGTCATCGACATCTCTTCGGATAGCTCCGCGACACCATCCATCATTCCTAGTTCCTATGCATACGCAACCCCGATAGATGGAGATGATCTTCTGGACTTAGACTTTGGAGATGTTCTTGAACCACCCCTGGATGTTCCGGAGTTCACACTCCTTTCCCCTACCTCGATCGATATGGCATGGATGGAGACTCCAGCTGTACAAGCACTTGGGACGGATCTTCTAGCTGAAGTGATCCCGGTGGACGACACAGACAGTGCACCAGGCGCCCAGGTACCCTACTGCTTTCTTTGTGGATGCCTAGGACATTACCCACTTGATTGTCAGCTCTATACCCCGTATGCACCAATGTGCAACGTCTGCCTGATTTGTGGAGTAAGAGGATATTACTCTAACACTTGCCCGGCGTTAAGGGTTGACACCCTAACTCATGCACCGACTCCTGCTCTACCCCCATCTTACAGTACGGGCCCAACATCTTCCCATACTCCGCCCACTTGCTACCCAGGTTGCACCTGCTCCTAGTGTAGTTTTAGGTTCCCTGATCTGTGTAGATATCCTTAACCTTAGTTAGGTAACCGGCACTAACCACATTTTTGCGTGTACAGCGGCGACTTTGGTTAGGCCCCTAGTGACTTGCGGCTCTATCTTATACCATCTTTTTGGGTGTGGTTGGTTTGTAACTAGGTCTAAATAAGCGGTCTGTATATATGGATACAACCGTGATGTTTGAAACTTATGTTATAACCATGTTATGTTTATATTCTCACTCTTGCTTTTGATTGCTTTATCTTTATTTGCTTGCGTGTGATTGTTTATGTTTGTTTATCTCAAGGATTTTTAGCTTAGGGCGTATAGAAGTTTAGGGAGTCCGGAAAGCAAAAGAGAGAGTTAGGTAAAAACCCTAGAAGCTAGGACGATTATCCCCAAACCTCAATGACCAAGAGACGAGTCGATAGCCACACCATACATATTGACGTAGAGAATCACGCATGAAGGCCAAGAGTAACAGGAAGTTACATGGCGATAGGATACGTTAGTCGAAGCAAAGATGAAGAATTCATATCAATCATTCGACGAAAATAAAAGAAGGTTAGGAAGAATAAGTTGATGACCCAACTCAAAGGAGAAAGACAATACGCAAGGCGCACATTACGACGAAACAAAGGAGGAAGGACGCATACAAAGCCAAAGAAGAAGGTGCAAAAAAATAATGGTGAAGACCATTACTATTGTAAGGAGCCATTCGAAGACTACATGAAGATGGCGCTAAGGGCTTTCTAGTCACGGCCAACATTGCAGAATTCGAGGACGAATTCATTTAAGGGGAGGAGAATGTAATACCCCTCACCGCGACTAATGCTCGGACGGAACAGCCTTGCCACGGTCGGCTAACTAACACCCATTATTCTGTTAAGGATAATTTTGGCTCGGACATTCAAAAGGGCAATACAAGGGAGTGATGGGGCACACCTAAGGACCAAGAAGGAAATGCCATAACAGGATTGATTCTCCGTCAAATGGGAAAAATGGTATGGAATGCCACNTAGAATGGAACATATCTAAGCACCCAAGACATGCATTAATTGGATTGGAACAGTACACAAGAAATTCGTTGCTGTAATACCCCTCACCGCGACTAATGCTCGGACGGAACAGCCTTGCCACAGCCGGCTAACTAAAACCCATTATTCCGTTAAGGAAGGATAATTTTGGCTCAGACATTTAAAAGGGCAATACAAGGGAGTGATGAGGCACACCTAAGGACCAAGAAGGAAATGCCATAACAAGATTGATTCTCCGTCAAATGGGAAAAATGGTATGGAAGGCCAGACTATCGACAATGTCCCTAAGTTGGTCAAGGAACCTATAGGTAAGATCTTAGGAATAGTCTTATCTAGGAAACCTTAGCTGGTCTAGGGAATTAGGAAGGGTCAAGGGAAGTGGACTAAGGCAGGATGGTACGGGTTAAGGCAATGGTTGGCCATGGTAGGACCAGCGGACATAGGTTGCGTTAGGCGATCCGGACAGTTGCGGTACATGATAATGCGGGTCACTATCAGTTGTCAGTAGTAACCCGGACAATGGTGGCACAAGCCAGTACACGATGGCTATCGGTAACGCGGACAGTGGTACCACCGGTCGATGCGGGTTGCCATGGGCAATTTGCACTAATAAAGGAGTGGTCCGGTACATATCATTTCCTTAAGCTAGTACGCGTACAGGTGACCTTATGTACCACCGTCAGTTCGGTACCCGGGGGTCGGAAACGGCCATACTGGTACGCTAACGAACAAACGGTTGTAATACAAAGGCGTTAGCTAAAAGAATGGACAGCCAGGATCTTCCCAAAGGTGGTGCTTATCCGATCAGCATCCATCCTTATCCATAAGGTTGTGATGCTTACCCAAAACCATCATCCTTATCCGTTCGCCATGTGTCGCCACCGGAGCTGCGAAGAGTGTCCGCCATGTGTCGCACCAAGAACTGCTCTGTGCCATGTCCTGCTTGGGGTAACTGATCTTGGGAGGCTATATAAACCCCCCCTCTCCGTCCATTTCTCGTCAGACCCGAAAACCACCATAAAAACCGTTAGTGGTAGGACGAGCGTGCGGAGAGCTGCGAAGTGCGGGAAAAATCAAGGTGAGTTTTCCGATCGCGTGTGAGTAGCACGTGAGTAGTTAGTTTAACATTTTTATTAATTATTTAAGTGAAGTTAGTTTTAATTACTTGATTAGTTTAGGATTAAGCTAGTTAAGTAAGATTAGGATAGTTAAGTAGGATTAAGATAGTTAAGCATGATTAGGGTTAGTTAATCAAGGTTAGGTTAGTTAATCATGGTTAAGTTAGTTAATCATGATTAAGATAGGTAATTATGATTAGGTTAAGTTAATTGGGATTAGGCTTAGTTAATTAGGATTAAGTTAGTTGATTAAGATTAAGATAGTGATTAGCGCTTAAGCTGGAATTGCTTAGTGCTTAGCATTAGGATTAGAATTGTTCGCTGGAGATTAGTACCTGGTTAGGAATACTTATCAGTTAGCATCTTGGTTAGAACTGTTTAGGATTCACTAGTGCTTAGGTATGGATCTTCTTGATTATTATTGTGTGATTGATGGGTACGCGATGGCTTGTGTGACTTGATACTCTTGTTTTGTGATATTGCTTGCTTGTGATTATTGTGTGCATAATTTTAGGTACTACTTGCATTGTTCCATTAGTACATGAACATAGTGCATTGTTGTTATTTTGCATGTGTTGTGGTTTATTATAGTGTCGCGATGGTATAGCCGTGATGCTGGACGTTTAGTCGCATTGCAGTTATGCTGTCCGATCGCTTGCATGCATGTTAGTTACTTGTGTCTTGGCAGCTAGTATTAGGCGAATCATGAGGATCCCGCCTTCTGTTGTGCGTTGCGTGCAACTCCGTAATGTTATGGCTTACGAAGGTTCGGAGCGGGTCATGCCCGGCCGGACGCTACATGACGATGTAGTATGAAGGAATATGTATCCTTTTTAGACTTTGTGTCTAGGGGTGGGAGACATTGCCTTGTGAGATCATGTATTTGATAGGGGCCCAGTTAGAATAGAAGCATGCATATTTATTATCTTCGCTGCATACTTAAATTCGAGTCTTCATGCATCGCATTTCGTTGCTTGTTGCATTTAATTTTTGCTTGTTTGTTGGGAATGGGTAGATGAGTAGGATTTCCTTGGGTAGATGGGTAGGACTTCCATAGGTATCACGGGTAGGATTTCCTTAAATATTTGCCTCACTAAGTAATGCTAGATTACTTATGATTCTACTTCATTTTTCCAGGAATCCTTAGCCAAAAGATCTTCGTCGAAAAAGCAACATGACCTAAGAGAATCAATGTAGGTTTTACAGCTTTTGTAAATTCTTACTATGCGTATTATGTATGGTTTTCAAAGAGGATCCAAAAGCTATATAAACGTTTTGGTAATCATTTTTGTGTATATTATATATATGTAAAGACTCGAATTTTCCAAAAGCTGAATGATTATTCCAACTGATATTAAGTCTTATCCGGACTTAACACAACTATCGCTCGCGGTACGGGTTGCAAAGCCTTAGGCCGTGTTCGAGAGGTCGGGCGCTCGTGGTTGGATGACCAGGGTAATTGGATTCGTTCTGAAAACCTTGGTTGGCCGACTACGAGTACTTAGCGCTTCAAATTTGTTCTTATATTTAGAACGGGTCAGGGGTGTTACAGTTGCGAAGAGCAATTATGTTTCATGGGGCATTTGTTGTCCTGCATTGTCGTGATTCAAAGCATTTTGTCAGAAAACGCGAGGTATGTTACTATGTTAGACAAATCATTTTCTTCTGTCTTGATGTTTTTATGTCGTATCAAGTCCTCTTAGTTACATACTTACATGGCAGAAGATAATTTATTTGTCATAGGTAATTATTGGGAGATCATCTGATGGCCTGTATTTGAATGTTGACATTGACTTGGGTAAATATAATTATAGGAGCAAGATATCTCGGCGTCAGGTGATCCACTTTCACTATTAAGTTCCTAATCACCACCTTGCTAATTAGTTGCTAATGTGTTATTTCTCCATATTTTTTTAACAAAGGCATTGGTTAAGCTAGAGAACTACTGATCATTCTCTCTAAAGAACCTTGGAAATTAAGCAACATATCCTTGTAAATGGAGAGAAACTCGATCTAGGACAGATTGTAACCCTTCACATCGTGTAGTTCAATTGATGTAAGCACAAGCTCATGCTTTGTACAAGTGTGTTTAAGATCCTCTGTAGGAGATAGAGAGAGGTGTTACAGTAATCTATGGTTGCGGAGGGAAGAGGATTAAGCTGGGAAGCCATGGCTTCGAAGCATGGCTTCGAAGTATTGGTGCAAGGACTTGGTTGCATGGGCCTAACCGGTCATTATGGTGCTTTTGACACCTCCGTTATGTATGGCCCTGAGACAAAGGAAGTTCTCCTCGGAAAGGTTTGATTTTCCGAAATCCCTCAATCTGCAATTTGATCTTGTTTCATTTGATGGTTAAATTGGGCAATAAAAAATGATTTTTTTTCTTTTCTATCAAGGATGGGGTGAGGGAGAAGATGGCGCTTGCGACCAAATTTGGAATCAGTTCTGTAGAGGGGAAGAGAGGGATAAAGGGAGATCCTGCTTATGTTAGGGCTGCTTATGAGGCTAGTTTTAAGCGGCTAGATGTTGCATGTATTGATCTTTATTATCAGCATCGTGTAGATACTCTCATGTCCCTATCGAAATCACTGTAAGCCTTCTTACTTTTGGTTACATAGTTCAATATATACTTCAGGGGAGTTTGAGTTTATCTTCGTGAGCTTCACATCTTTGTCTTGGTATATGTTCGGACTAATAAAGTTGAATTAGATAGGTTTTGGATATGATGTTTTCTGCTTTATTTGGTTACTCTATATGATCTTTAAATTTGAGGTTATGTCATCTACTTATTATATTAAAAGCCAGCTTCTGCGGATAGGGTAGTCATTTTTCCTTCCAATGTGTGATCTTTATCATCTCCCCTGATTTTTCGTTTGACTAGACTCCTTACACCATTACCATCGGTAATACTCTGAAAATGAACTTTCAAATAATATTTTCATGTAATAATATTATTTAATTTATTTTTTGTTTGTTTTCAAAAAATCAACCAATCAAATGAAAACATATAATATGAGGAAGGTCTCAGAGTATCTATAAAAGTGTGGGCAGAAACTTTGTGGCTCTTTCTCTCTCCAACTTTTTATTATTTTTTTGTTTTATTGTCTTGACACTCACCAAAATATGACCCATGGCCCTCTTACGGGTTTGTTTCGAGCTCTCTAGCAGTCTAGTTTGTTTGCCTCACTTCTTGACCTTTAAAAAAAGACTGTATTATGTTTGATCCACAATTATTAAATACATTATCAATACCACTTTATTCATGAAAAAAAAAATTCAGCCACAAAATATTTGTAAATTTATTAAATTATAATATTTATACCATATTTATTATACTTAATATTTACTTTTGTTCTGTTCATCCCACACTTATTTTATATATTATTTTTCATCCGTTTTTGCCGCACTTGAACTGCATTCTCCCTCTTGATCCGCTTTTTCATTTAGTAATATATTTAGTTTTCTACAGAAAAAAAACAATGAGTATAATGTATATCTACACCACAATAACATATTTTGTAAAACACTTTTAGGATAATATAAATTACAATGATACTAGCTTATCTATGATTTACATTATAATTGAAATCACCACTATTTTAGTTATGAAACACATGCAATCCATCAAAAATACCAATATTTAACCAAAAAATTAGTTAAATATAGTTATTAAAAAATAAAAACTAATGAGCGATAATTTAGAAAGAAAACTCACTCTACAGTCAAAATAAATTTGGTATCTTTCCAATATAATTTGATGAGATCGCCTGATTTGAGATCTCTTGTATTTAGAATATTTTTCCATCCGCTAGACATATAAATACCTTTTTTGTCTTTTTTAAACTTAACCATATATAGGGGTGTCAAACGGGCCAGATGTCCGCGGGCATAGCCCAATAAGAGGCAAAGCGGAGCGGGCATGGACTTATTCATTGAAGCCCAAAATTTTGCGGGCATAGTGGACATGACCCGTTTGGTCGGCGGATTCAAGCGGGCATGTCCGTTGCGGATTGCGGTTCTGCGGATTACCCGATGGTCCATCGATCTGTGGAGAGTGGAGACGAAGACGAAGCAGAGAAGAAGAAGATGAAGGATGTTCCATCGGTAAAGATTTACAACTGATTATTTATGGTCAGATCTTAGATGATTTCATCTTCTTCTTGACATCTCTACCGATGGAACATTGGGTAATCATGTTCTCCTTCTTCTGTTCTTGACAGTCCCGATAACGAAGAGGAGCTTAAAAAGCTCGATGAGAAGTAAGTTTTATTGATTCATAATATACCACTAGTTTCTGATTTAAAATTCACAGTGNCTAGGGGTGTCAAACGGGCCAGATGCCCGCGGGCATAGCCCAATAAGAGGCAAAGCGGAGCGGGCATGGGCTTATTCATTGAAGCCCAAAATTTTGCGGGCATAGTGGACATGACCCGTTTGGTCGGCGGATTCAAGCGGGCATGCCCGTCGCGGATTGCGGTTCTGCGGATTACCCGATGGTCCATCGATCTGTGGAGAGTGGAGACGAAGACGAAGCAGAGAAGAAGAAGATGAAGGATGTTCTATCGGTAAAGATTTACAACTGATTATTTATGGTCAGATCTTAGATGATTTCATCTTCTTCTTGACATCTCTACCGATGGAACATTGGGTAATCATGTTCTCCTTCTTCTGTTCTTGACAGTCCCGATAACGAAGAGGAGCTTAAAAAGCTCGATGAGAAGTAAGTTTTATTGATTCATAATATACCACTAGTTTGTGATTTAAAATTCACAGTGGAATTTCCACTACCGATTCAAAATATTACAACTTGCATGTGGATATAATCTCGGCAGTTCCTTGAAGGTCGTATTATTGGACTTTTGGTTTAGACTTTAGAGTAATATTTGGATTAACATTACTCTAACATGCATAAATCCTTCAGAATTAACTGGGTGTCGAGATTAACTGGGTGTCGTTTCAGAATTGTGTTTTGCATAAATCCTTTTTTGCCTTATGGGAATCTCTCTGTGTGTACTGTGTGGCTGCTTATGTAAAGATTTCGAGTGACCGAGTTTAAGATGTGGTAGAGGGTTTGTTTACTGTAGCATGATGTCTTAGTAATTCACATGGAGATAACCATTATCTAATGTTGTGCACTATCATTGGCCCGCATAGATAGAATCTAACAAGCACTTGTGATCCAGCATGTCATCATCAGTCAAACAATTTCACTACTGACTCTTGTTGAGTTTCTCTTACATATTCTTTTCCTTCTTTTTTTTGTTTTAGGATTGCAGATGCATAAGAAAATTTGGGTGAAAGTGAAGTACGTGAAGGCTTCACGGTGAAGCTCATCTTGCTAAGGCTCTGTATTTCATCAGGATCAGTGATAAGGTATGTGAGCATGTCAAAGTTAATAGTTAGTTACGCACTTAAAGAGAAACTTCCTTGGCAATTAAAAGTTTGTTGGTTGTGTAATACACTAATACTATAGGAGAAAGCTTTGGAGCAGCTAAAACTCACGGGGGAAAACTGTCGCTGTGGGGCAAAAGATGGACTTGGTATTCTATACATTGCAACTTGCTTTCTTCTCTATGGACTTCGATCTGGTATCAAAGACCATTGACAAAGCAAAAAAGTAAAGTTTCAGTTTTTGGCTTTTTGAGACTACTACTCTTCATAAATATATAGCAACTAAAATCTTTGGATCTAACACTTTCCGTTTCTGCAGACTATATATGATCAGTCTGCAGTCTGCAGTCACTTATTGTAGACAATCTAAGACCAGCACCATTGTAGCAAATAGAAGATGGAGATTTCACAAGAGACTGAGGAAGAAAAGCCTTTCCAGGTCTGTTTTATTGACTACTAATTCCTTGCTACCGATGATGGTTTGCTCACATATCTTTTGATTGAGCTTTGGTTAGCTGGCTTATATTGTTTTTTCTATCGGTGCTTTGAAAGATAATTAAAAAAAAATATTTAGTAATTAGTAAATACTAACTAGATATTAGAAGATTTAGTCGTCGAGAGTTTGTATAAAAGCTGAAAACCCTAAATAGTTTATGCCAAAACACACGACTTCATCGAGACTTCATCGAGACTTCATCGAGACACACCAAACCCTGTGAGCTGTGACACACGACTCCAGTCCTCAAAGTCTATCGTGATGGTAAGCTATATTGTTCCTTTTTGTCTATTGTCAAAACCCCAATCCTATAAACTCTTGTGATATGATATCTCAGTTGGTTTTTTTTTTTTTTTAAAGGATTCAAGTGATTCGTATGATCTGAGATCAATAGACTTAGAGTCTCAAAGAGTAATTGATACTGCAAACGCTGAAGAAGAACAGAATATGTTTGATGGAGCAGAGCCATCTACAAGTCGTAAGAGAGCAGCAATTCATATTGATGTAGATGATGTTGAAAAGGACAAAGGAAAGACAACATCATCAGTACCGAAGAAGAGAAAGCAGAATAAGTTTGATGGAGAAAAATCTGGTAAAAGGGCAGCAATTGATATCGATGATGATGATGATGATCTACATGACAATGTCGTAGGAGATAAAGGAAAAGGGAAAGCTACAACAACAGAACCGACAAAGAGAAAGCAGTATGCAGATTGCTGGGAGCATTTTACAGTGGTTAAGAAGACTATTAATGGAAAACTTCAAGACAGAGCCGAATGCAATTATTGCAAGAGGGACTATGCCTACAATTCACACAAGAACGGTACACATTCTTACAATCGTCATATGGAAACTTGTAAGGTTCGGCTTAGTAAAGTTGATATTAGTAAGGTGATGCTCAACTCTGAAGCAAAGTTACAAGCTAGGAAGATAGATCATATGGTTTTTCGCGAAATGGTAGCTAAGTGTATCATTCAGCATGATCTGCCATTTGCCTATGTTGAATATGAGAGAGTTAGATCAGTTTGGAAGTATTTGAACGCAGATGTGAAGTTTATTAGTCGGAACACAGCTGCAGCAGATGTTTACAAGTTCTATGAGAACGAGACAGAGAATTTAAAGAGAGAATTAGCTCACCTTCCAGGGAGGATTAGCTTCACTTCTGATTTGTGGACTGCAATCACTCATGAGGGCTACATGTGTCTAACAGCACATTATGTTGACAGGAACTGGAAATTAAACAGCAAGATTCTTGCTTTCTATGCTTTTCCGCCTCCACATTCAGGTATGAACATAACAATGGAAATTCTAGAGAAGTGGAAGGATTGGGGAATTGAGAAAAAAGTGTTTTCCATCACGTTAGACAATGCTACTAACAATGACACATCACAAGATATTCTGAAATCTCAGCTTATGTTGCGGAATGATTTGTTGTGTGGAGGAGAGTATTTTCATGTGCGATGCGCAGCACATATTCTCAACATCATTGTTCAGATTGACCTGAAAGATATAGGTGATACATTGGAAAAGATCAGAGAGAGTATTAGATATGTACAAGCTTCTGGAAAACGTGAGGTATTGTTTGCAAAGTGTGTTGAAGCAGTTGGTCTACAGTTGAAAGCGGGCTTGATTATGGATGTGAAAACTAGATGGAACTCAACATACAAGATGCTTGATAGGGCTCTCAAGTATCGAGCTGCCTTTGGTAATCTCAAAGTCATTGATGGGAGAAACTACAAGTTTCACCCTACAGAAGCTGAATGGCACCGATTGAAGCAGATTTGTGAGTTTTTGGAGCCTTTTGATGAAATCACTAATCTGATCTCAGGTTCAACATATCCAACTTCAAACTTGTATTTCATGCAAGTTTGGAAGATTAACAATTGGTTGATATCGAATTCACAGAATCAAGATGAAGTCATCAGAAGTATGATTGTTCCAATGAGAGAAAGGTTTGATAAGTATTGGGAAGAGGTTAGTGATGTCTTTGCAATGACAACAGTGTTTGATCCAAGGTTGAAGCTAACACTGGTCAATTATTGTTTTGGAAAGAACGACAAGGGTTCTGCTGAGATAAAGATTAAACATTTGCGTGGTAAGCTTGCTACTCTTTTTGAATCTTATGAGAATAAGTCCATTTTCACATCATCTTCTACAGAGACACGTGAAACTAATCATCAAACTGATGAGAATGAAGGAAAAAAAGGGAGTTTTGGCAACTATGATGTAAGTATTCAAATTCTCACTCTCTTAGGCTATGAAATCTTTTACGTAGGCTATGAAACTTTAGTTACGTACACTTTTTGAAACTTTGGTTACGTACTTTAGTTATGATCTCACTCTCTTCGGTTTGAAACTTTATTTACGTACACTTTTTTTGTGGTTTAGGTGCAGTTTGGTTTGTTTTAATTATGTCTTAAGTTGTTTGAGAAATGTGCAGATTTTTTTAAAAATGTTCATGTCTTGTTAATTTTTTTTGTTTGAATACTAAGATTAGTTTTATATATTTACAGGATTTTATTAACTTTCGCAAACAAACTGTTGTTACTAGTGGAAAGTCTTCTTTGGAAATGTATCTAGATGATCCGCCGATAGACATGATAGAGTATGAGAGTTTGGATATTTTAAAATATTGGAAAGATAACTCTCAGCGGTATGGAGAACTGGCGTCAATGGCTTGCGACCTCCTTAGTATACCAATCACAACAGTAGCATCTGAATCTTCTTTTAGTATTGGAGCTCGAGTTTTGAACAAGTACAGAAGCCGTCTTCTCCCAAAGAATGTTCAAGCACTAATATGCTGCCGCAATTGGTTAAAAGGTTTTGAAGCCTATGAAAATGGTAAGCAAACAATTTTCACATTTTGGTATTGATTGTGTAACTTTTAAGTGATATATAATTACCTTGACCTTCTTCTATTACTTTACCATATGTAGAGAAGGATGAAGAATTTGATGAAGATGAGACACTACCTTCTTTCCAATCAATTGTCAAGCTTGATTTGGTTGAAGAGACATCTTGACCTTGAGATTTTTGTTTTCAGCTTTCCATTTCAGTTTAATACTTTGGTTTAATGTTTCAGTTTAATACTTTGGTTTATTGTTTCAGTTTACTATTTATCTAATTTAAATTTCAGTTTAAACATATTCATTATGCGTTTGCGTTTCTGTATTGGTTATGGCATTGTTAGCTCCATTATCACAATTAAAAGCTAAGTGCACATTTCGGTTTCTTATTAAACAATCACGTACTTGTTTTGTCATAAGAAATCATGCTATAAATAATACAAGAACCATCGATCACAAAACCGTGGACGATGTCATAACCGGTTAATAACCAACATTAGTCAATGACTCGATGCTGTGTGAGTGTGACTGTGTGTTAGACATAAATTTGTTCACAAGCAGCAAAGGCCAAACCGTAAGTACTCGCGTCGTCATCTCCTCTAACGAGTCAGAGACTCAGAGTTGTGCCATAGTTAGAAGACGTCCGCGGGCATGCCCATTAGTCCGCAAAGATAGGCGGAGCGGGCATGGGCACTGATACGTCGCCCGCCGCTCGCAGCGGACCTGTCCGCAGCAGTTCACTGAAAATACGGGCCCATCACGGGCGGTCCGTTTGGGCGCGGGCATACCCGTTTGACACCCCTAACCATATACGATTTGTCATTACTAACGACTTCCACTTGAATACCCTTTCGAGGTATTGTAGTTTTCATTTTTTTAATATGTTTTCCATTTTAGTTTTGTTTAAAATCAAACGACATCTAGAAGAAACATCGGTATCTGAAAGCTTTTTTGTTATCAACATATTTTGATCCATTTAGCTAACCTTTTCACCTCCCCGAGAATAAAACTAAAAATGATTTTAAGGAAATAAATTATTGAGTAGTTTGACGACTGAAACTCATAATATTTATATGCATATCTTAGCCAAAAATAATGCTTTTCAATTTTTTTAATAATATTAATTTTCTTCAAAATAAATCTCTAAATTTAGTAAACTATATGGATATATATATATATGTGGTATTTTCTAAATTTACTAATTTGAAACCAATTATATTTCTCCCTTTTTATTATGCTAAATTGTATTTACGACAACATTTTTTAGTCCTTAAAATTTGTTTTTATAAAAGTATATCTAGTAAAATATTATTTAAGAGATTAACTACATTTATATGATTAAATACTCTTTCTCAAAAATCCAAATTTGCTTATTTGATACCTTATACATTTGTCATCTATTCATGTAGTTTTTTTTTCTACAATAGCTTCGACTAGCTTTAACCTCTTAAATTTTAAAATCACTAATAATAATTAGAAATCTAGGAATTAATTGACAACATGATTTGTTATAATCATTTTCATTAAAAGTGAAAAATCATACTATAAATTTAATCATACATTAAGTATATTAATTAGCAGCAAATGAAAAATTATCAATATCATAATACTAAATTGACTATCTTAAGAGTTTCTTAGTCAATTCATCATAAATGGAAAGAAAAATAATCCTACATCTTTTTTTTCTTTCAATAATTCATTAAAGTATAGAAGTATGTATTGGAAAATGTATATACTTTCCCACAGCCTAATATATTGTCTTGTATAGATGAAATTGATTTTTTTTTTTAAAAATCGAAACATGTCTCCAATTATACACAAACAAAAGTAACTATGAACATAGTTATCTTTTCTTGCTGTCCTATAAAAATGTAACTTTGACATACACACCAAGATAATTAAAGAGTAATTCATTTGGAGTTGTGATTTTCTTGATCACAAAATCTTGATCCGGTTAAGTCATTTGCTCTAATTCCAAAATTTCTAACCCAATTATACACTCCCATCATGGTTGAAGACGATCTCAATTCTAAGAAACCATAACCAACAACCCGATTTCAATTCCCAATCTAAATCCCAATCCTTCAACAATACCACCTCCATCTCAACAACATTCACAAAAGACACAAGTCGCTGCTCTGTTTCTGTTCCACCTGGTGCGCCTTATGCAGCTTTGTCTCATATTCCTGGCTCACATTTCTCCACCAATATTCCACCGCCACCACCACTAAGTCCCGGTATGCAATTCACTCATGTCTCATATTCCTGGCTCACAGCTCTGGTTTTCTCTATCATGGCATGAACTATATGGGGGTCTAGAGTCCAAAATTTTTTTTTTAATAAACTGAGACTTATTTGCAAAATCTTTCAGTTTTTGCATCTTTTGGATCTTTAGATTACTATCCATTTATTGTTCTTTAATCTCAGTTCGTTCTCGGTTTGGTTTTGTTTCAGTTTCGGATGCTATACTTAACAATTTTTTTTGTCTTTCAATTGTAAGATGGGAGAACTGAAGAAGCACTTTGAGTTCCATATATAAATTGTGTTCCTGTAGTGATGTAATCTCTAGCTGAAACACATACAATCTTGTAACAGAGTTCGTTCATTTTCTGTTGGTATATAAAATGGTTTCCTAAGTGGCTGTTACTAAACCATAATTCTCTATCTCTTCTACTGCTCTTTTTTATTGTTCGTGCAATCAGATACAGACAGCGGATCAAAGAGCAAGAAAATAAGCAGGGAAAGGATCAGAACTGAATCATTCTCGTCTCACTTTATATGTACATTCCTTCTCTAGCTACATTTTTGCAATATGAAACTAAACAATCTCCAATTTTTAGTCTAAGCTTTAAAAAGCCTCAGTGAAAAGTGAAAAGCCACTGAAGAAAGCCAATTTTTAGTCTAAGCTTTAAAAAGCCTCAGTGAAAAGTGAAAAGCCACTGAAGAAAGCCAATTTTTAGTCTAAGCTTTAAAAAGCCTCAGTGAAAAGTGAAAAGCCACTGAAGAAAGCCAATTTTTAGTCTATAGCTTTAATGTGAGAGTTTCATATCATAACATTAATGTTATTGTATCCTTCATTAAGAAAGCCAATTTCACACTCTTTCACTCTCAGAGAACAAAACAAGAATATAGAAAAATAAAATTCATACATACAGTATATGATTAACCATGATAAGATATAAATCAATATTGTCAATAGCACAAAATATTCGTATAGTTAAGATACATTCTCCAAATACAGACCAACATTATAATATATAGTAATTTTCTCAAAAATCGAAAACATCCAATTTAAGAAAAGCCTTATTCATGCAATAAAACCCCAACCAAAACCAAAAAAATGAATTAGAAAATATAAAGAGGATTTGAAACTATATATATGTTTCAAATGTAGTATTAATTATGTCCACACTTTTGCTGTATAATTCAAGCTCATCAGTTGAATCTTCTACAGTTCCTCCTGATCTCACCGTTACGGCCAGTAAGCACATCAACGGCTCCCATCTTCACCATTGCTCTAACGAACTGACGCTTGAAGAAGGCGTTGTTGTTAGCGTACCTAGCCACAATGCCACGAGTCTGTGGGTCACTTGCGAGCCGTTGGTCAACCTGCAACACTCCTCTTCTTCTACGGATCTGCTTGAAGAACTGGTTGTCGAATCTCAATGGAGTCGACTGGTCTAGGGCCGCTGATGCGCTATTTCTGCATGTGTTTCTTAGGCTACATAAGAAATTGAAAAAAAAAAAAAAATCAGAATGTTATTTTGTTGATCCAAATAAAAAATTTATTCTTGAATGTGAAATAATTTTGTTTATAAATCGTGAACCTTGTAACTAAATTACCTGGTAACTAAAGCAGGGTCCATGGATGAATCGGGTCGTCCGGTTCCTTGGAAATTAGTGATTCGGTCGCTGAAGAGACCACAGTTTCCCTGACCAACGGTATGTGCACCCAAAAGAGCCACAGCATCGAACGTGTTCAACCCTTTGTTGGTGAAGAAACTCACGGCTCCTGAGACTGAGATTGTTGGACCAGGTAATGCCACGTCCANAAAAAAAAAAAAAAAAAAAAAAAAAAAAAAAAAAATCAGAATGTAATTTTGTTGATCTAAATAAAAGACTTATTCTTGAATGCGAAATCATTTTGTTTATAAATCGTGAACCTTGTAACTAAATTACCTGGTAACTAAAGCAGGGTCCATGGATGAATCGGGTCGTCCGGTTCCTTGGAAATTAGTGATTCGGTCGCTGAAGAGACCACAGTTTCCCTGACCAACGGTATGTGCACCCAAAAGAGCCACAGCATCGAACGTGTTCAACCCTTTGTTGGTGAAGAAACTCACGGCTCCGGAGACTGAGATTGTTGGACCAGGTAATGCCACGTCCACATTGTTCGAGACCCTACCGTCGCGCCTTCCTGTGGGGATACTGTAGCTTGGGCCTCCGGCTAAGGCCACCGAGTCACGTGTAGCTAATGTGACGATGTCGGCACATGAGACTGTAGAGGGGCATGCAGCCTCTAGCTGAGCCTTGATCCGGTCGATCAGGTCAAATTCTCTGACGCTTCCGTTTGGTCCAGCAGCTTTCTCGGAATTGGTTGAGTCAATGAGAAGAGAAGCGTCACAACCCTGTAAACACAATTTTAAAATAAGATTAATCAGACAAAATGATATGAAATTTGCATGATTTTAAGAGTTTTTCTTAAAATATGCATTTTATATACATGTATATGGAATATCTCAAATTTGAATGATAATACTCTTTTTGTTTATAATTTATTATATATTAATAATCTCAAATTTGATTGACAAACATTTAGAATTTAGAACTTAAAATTTAAAGCTATAAAAGTTTTAGCCACTTTGAGCCACATATTAATCAAACCGCCTCTGGACATATGCACATATATATAGATATCGTACTGAAATAAGTAGTTAAAAATATTAAATTGACATAGAGTGTTTTGAAAATGTTGAGCTATATCAAAATTGCTATATATATTAGATTCTTACCCTGACGAAACAGTCGTGGAAATGCATACGGAGCAAAGCGGCAGTGACGGTTGGGTCAACACCAAACCGTTGGCGCACCAGATTGCGTACGATAGTCTCAGCTTGTGGGCATGACCGGCTATAAAACTTGACTCTCAGTTGAGCAAACGCGATCGGGAAAATAAAGAAAAGCACAAAAAGAGAAGAAAACTTCATCATTTTTTTTTGCGGTTAGGAGTTTTCTTCTATGAATTGGCTTATATAACTTCTTGTGGAAAAGGTTGTGAGTCCTTTGAGATCAACCAGAAGGTGTATATATATATACGAGAACATCAACCGTCTAAAAATTATTTAGAGACTATACAATATTAATAAATCCCATATAAATGCGGAATATATTAGAAAGTCAAAGGTTATGTTATTATTTAGATAATTAAGCTTAGAAACGTTTGCAAAGGCGTGCGAGCGACTTTGTAAACATTCCCTTGCCATGTTGTGAATTTAATATTGTATATACAATTTGTATGATATGCTGAAAATCTGATCCAGCTAAGTCGATACTAGTAGAATTGTAATCAATTTACATGGTGGATTAGGTGTGCAGTTTCATCCTAATCTGTCTCGATTTCATTTTCTTGCCGATTTCGATTTTGAACAAAAAATGTAAAAGTCAATTTAATGAAATGGTTATCAGAATAATTAAGCGGTGGTTCTTTAAAACCACTTGGCTCTCTAATATATTCTATTAACATTTAACAAGACTTTCATATGATTGAGAATGTTTTGGAGGACTTAGGAAAAAAAGAAATGGATTTAAGTTTTGGACATTCTCTTTTATTTTAGTTAATGTCACATGTACAACAACCATATAATTGCAACCATAACAACTTAACAGTTGTTGCAATAGATCATAAACTGTTATCCAATAAGAGAAAATAACTAATTAAGTCTACCTCAAACATAGACATCACGACAATTGCTGATCCAGAGGTTCGGTAACTGATTAGTTTAGTCGTCAAATTATATATATACATTCATAGTTAAAACGACTGATTTGTTGTTAATGCGTCATGCCTCAACAAATTTTGTTTAAGAGTTGTATACATTATACATTCAAATTAAATTCCAATATGCTTTATATATATATATATATATATATAGTGAAAGCACAAAAGAATATGTAACGTGTAGAAACCTAAAATGATTTGATATGTTATTATGAGTAGTGTACTTAATACAATTAAGAAATCATTCTAAAATTTTTGAAAAGTTCATAACTAAGAGATGTTTGAAAAACATTTGGGAATTGGGAACGATAAGGAAGAAGAGGGAAAGTGACTATGAGGTTTGGGGATATTATTTTGACGCTTTCGTTATTCTGATTTTAAAAATTACTTCTAAAGTCGGTTTCGTGGCGAGTTGTGTAAAGATGCTGGCACAAATGATTTGCTTGTAATGTGACATTCTCTTCGCTTACATTATACTAGCATTGAATATATTAAAATATCTATTACTATCTACATATGCATTATTCTTTTGAAAAAATTATGTATAATAATAATTTGTGTTAGTATCGTGATTGTATTGTACCACTATTTAAATTAGATATGCATAATAATATTTTGAACTTTTACTAATAAAATTTAAGTTTAATTTATAATTTCTAAAATTTTGACCTTTTTCCATTTTTTTCCAAATGGGTAATTTTCCTAACACTGCTACAGAAGAAGTTTATCACAACTCCTTTTTCTCAATCAAAATCCTCACAAAAAGGTGTGGCTTTGGGTGTCCCTTACAATAATCCTATATATTGTTGTCTTTGAATCTGGAGTTAATTATTCATGTTTTGAATCTGTTTGCGATCGATATATCTCACAGATCTCGAAGAGGAACACTAATAAAGGCAACTCGGAACTACTGTCGATAGACTACTAATGAGGTTAATTATATAATCTAACAACTACAATAATCTTTTTAGTTGTTAAGACGATACCAGCTAATACAACTAGGTGTTATAGTGTGATCACTAAGATTGTCCCCATTAACATGTACATTCAATGCAACTTCTTATGTTTCCCCTCCTGCTAACAAAGATGTTTTCACAGCTCCTTTCTCTCTCAAGTCTCAATCATGATTCTCAGAAAATGATGTGGTTGGAATTGTCTTCGATCGGCACTCTTTGTTGTCTTATGATCTCATGTTTTGAATTTGTTGGTGATGCGGCTCAGATAACTCAAGTCCAAGTCCAGCACGCGAAAACCATTGTCGTGATTCGTGAAGGCTGAGGCGATAGTGGACCATACAACTAAGGTATTTAGTGAGTAATGAACTTATATCTTATCTATAGCTCCTACCTAATTTCTTTTGTTTTGATGTTCTCAAAAGGAATATATTGTATATCAAAAAGAAAAGAGTCTTATTATATAATGAAATTGTTTTTATCAAAAAGTTTACTGGAGTAGCACCGATATATATGATGATGATGATGATGATTGTAGAAAATAAAATATAGTATTGTTTGGGTTTAAATTTTAAAAGGTCTTTTCATCCCAAAAATAAAAAAAAGTCCTAAGACCAATGTATACCTCTATTTAAAAAAAAAAATAGAGTAATTTAAAAATAGAACATTGTTTTTTTTCAATGTATTACTCTATTTTCAACTCTGAAATAGAGTTAGTGTAAAAAAAAATAAAGATAAAAATAGAGTTGTTCCATATATGGAGCAATCTTATTATTTTCTTTATTTTAGAGTAAAATATAGAATAGAATTAGAGTAAATGTTGCTCTACAATAGAGATTTGACTTTAATTAGGGTTGGAGATGTCTTAAGGATATCCTCATTGGTAACCAAAATTTGAGTATCTTTAAAAAAAAAAAATAAATAGAACAGTATAAATCTGTATAGATTTTGTGTCTTCCCAGCTACTTTTATGTATTGGCAGAGATATTTTAGACCATGTATCTATACTATTCACCCACTAAAACTAATTTTTGTTCTTATTTATATTTATCTATTGTTTCAAAATCCTCTCACTTGTATAACTAGTATAACCAAAGAGGATGGTCTAATGGCCCAAAAGGCTGAGCATATTTCCATAGGATTAAAACTTGCATTGGATCGGACTTTCTGTTTAAATGTTTTATGCGTTTATGGACATGCAAATATTTTTGTCTAAAAAAGTATTTGTTTTGAAACATAGTGACTAAGATAACAAGTTTTAACATTGATAAATGATTTTTGAAACGATGACATTTACGCGTTGGGGCCAAACAATGACCCAAAAGGCTGAGCAATTTCGTTGTGTATACCAAAAAACGTAAATACTACATATATATATGTTAGCACTCATTTTTCAAAATATGATTAATGAATGAATCTCTAATATTTGACCGTTTACAGGTTTTTTAATTATATAATAGTACAAATCAAACAAAAAGGTTAATTGGAATTTAGCCTTTTGGCACTTCTTGTGATTGCTGATCGTTCAAGTGCGTGACACATCAGATCACTTATATACTAGATTATATTTTTTTTAAAACTTTGAATTTATTATTATTATTGCAAATGATGAGAACTAACATATGATTCAATTTATGATAATTACTTTAGACCTTATTAGATTCACTATATACATTCTTGTTCTCTATGCTCACTTTCAGTTGTATGTATAATCACGGTGAAGGCGATAATTGCGCGGCGATAATTGCACTATCACTGTTGATCATCTGTAAATTTATCTACATTAATCTGCACAATTAATAAATCGCATTATCCGAAGCTCAAACCCTAGAGCTTCTAATGTAGAAACATTAATGAATCCTGGGCCAAGGGAGCTTCCACATACCAGATTAGATTAGGGACTAAAATTTCATTAAAACCTCATTTGTTATTTTTGACTAATCTATCTCCGTCCAAATGCTTCACTTTGATTCAACAAACTGAATTTGAGAAATTTGTTTAAATTTTAAATTTTTCATTAAAATGAACCATCTAGATGTAATTTATTTGGTACAAAAATAAACATCAATTTACAGTTTCTATCTAGATGAAACATCTCAATAAACAAATAAATTATATCTATATAGAGTAAAAAGAAGAGCGATCGTCATGTGTTTCTTCAGGATACATGCATATCAAAATACAAATAATTTGTTGTAATATATTTGTTCTCTTTTTTCACAATATTTGTTTTTCTTTTTCCTAGTTATTTTTAGTATCCCTATGAGTGATCTGCAGATTCATCGCTCAAATTAACAAAGCTCAACTTGCTTCGGCGTCAGCCCTACTATTATATTATTGGGATTAATTAATGTTCGATTTCATTTCTCTATATTGTTGGTTAATCTTAAATTTATGCTAAAAGAAAATAATAATGTTGTCTCTCGAAAAACACTATACATATTATTTGTAAACTAAGTCACAATGTTTGTAATCGAACGTCTGGTATCAGTTTATATTTCACTACCTCTAGCTTTTTTATAGCAAAAGTTACATATACAAGGAATTCAAGATGAAAAAAATTTCCGATTCTCATAAATATATATAATTAAGGTAGTCCAGGCATTGCATGAATTATTACATAATCGCTATTCTATTTTTTAAAAATAACATAAACTAGCATGTTATTATAATTTTGATTTTTTGTGTACATCAAAATATTTTACTTTTGTTTTGTTTATATTTTACATAGATTTTACTTATTTTTTGTTAATTTATTTTTTTATATTAAAAATATATATAAGAATGTGAACTTGTCATATTGAGCCATGAGAGTATGTATATGTTAAACCATCTTAGATTTGTTACCATTTTAGCAATAAATCTAAAATATTGCATTGATAATGATATCATGCATTTTAAATGTTTGATTTACCAAGTTCTTATTATGTTTTAAAATATAAGTAGAACAATATATGGATTTAAATTACAACGTTTTACAATATATAAATTTTAAATTATTTTAGTTTGATCTTTAAATTAAGATGCTGGAATAATCTCACTCATATATATTTTTAATATAAATCTTTAAAAGATAAGTAATAGTGTATCGGAGTTTGATTTTTTTTATTATAGTTGAAATTTAAAAAAAAACAAATAATTATAAAATTTAATTTTAAAAATAACAAATATCAGAAAGAAAAAAAAAAGAATGTCAACTTCTTAGAACATGAGTTTAGAAAAAATCTTACTTTATTATATAAGATAAAAGTATGTCTTCCATTTTAAGTATGTCTTTGGTTGTATATATGTAAGTGTATGTATGTATATATATAAAAAGAGAGTCCGTACATGTTAACAGAGCAGGACCACACAAGAAAGATTTCAGAGGAAAGAAGCCTCAAAAGTCTGTCTTATAAGATTTTGGTCTTCAGGACCACAAAGAGAGTGGCTTAAGGTTAACTTTTATGATCCTCGTACTGTCTCTGCCCAATCCCTAGGGGTCTACTACTTTATTCTTACTAGTACTAAGACTTTTACCATTGTCAATTTTGTATTTTTCCAATACTTCATCTTCATATGACGTATTGTGGGCATAAACACCAAAGGTCCGTATCTTACAACTAATAACTTATCTAGAGACTCTCTTTTAAAAGATAAATTTAGAGACGTCTAATGACTCTAATATAATTAACTCTGTTTTGAGATTTCTTAATTTATCGG
Organism: Camelina sativa; assembly: GCF_000633955.1. Taxonomy (NCBI): domain Eukaryota; kingdom Viridiplantae; phylum Streptophyta; class Magnoliopsida; order Brassicales; family Brassicaceae; genus Camelina; species Camelina sativa. The sequence continues at coordinate 4,150,985 of NC_025692.1, read as the reverse complement.
TGAATGCATTTATCATTCAAAGAGATTTAAGGTGCAAACCTAAAACGTCCCAAAAGCAACTTTGGGATGAGGAGGTTTGGAAGTAGAAGATGGAGGTCGTAAAATGTGCGCCTATATGAATACAATAGACCATAACATAAGAAAAGGAAGAGAAAAGGACAAACAGCTTGGGAAGTAATACCCAGTTGTATCAAATCAGTCACACTCAGTGATAAAAGAATTAAAAAAAGACTTTCTTAACATATACACCCACAAAAAAATTAAGAATTAAAAATCTTTTTATGAAGAATCTAAACCAATACATGATGTAAGAAAAGAAAAGAAAAATAAATAAAAAAGCTGGACAGCAGACGAAAGTTTTGTAGCTGTTGAATACCTTATATGTAACATGTCACGGGAGGTTTGTTTCACTCTACTTGTAATTTGGCTGTTTCCTGCTGTGCATGAAACTAAAGGTATTTCGAGACCCTTCTGTAATATATGTAAATCACTATATTTAAAAGTGTCGGCGTTTTTTCTTTCTTCAGAGAATACTATAATATATCGGTGTTTCAGTTATTCTCGTTCATGATTTTACAAAGTGTAAAATAAACGTTGTAGATCTTGTCAAAAAAAAAAACGTTGTAGATCCAAAAAGAAGTTTTATGCATAATATAGTTAACAAGAAAATATTCAAACAGATTACAATATACTAAGAATCATTTTATAAGTATCAAAACAAAAAGTACAGAAATTATTATAATATAAAACTCTTAACTTAAGAAAAGAGAAAATGCTTATTAACTTGATCGGTTATAAGTAAATTTTAGAAGGTGGCCATGTGAGAAGAAAGAGAAAGTACAGAGAAATGAAACTTTCAAATAGTATTTTGAGGTAGTAATTAAACAAAAAAAAATTGAGCTGAAACAGCTAAGCGAGTAACACAAATCGTCAAAAACCAGAATGCATCTGAAAAAAACAGATTGTCGCCTATTGTATCTTTCGACGCTCTTACCTTTTAACGCAATTTTATATATGCATACGTACATGCACCAATACCAATACATACGCATACGGTACACGGACAACTTTGTTGTTAACAATCAAAAAGGAAGTGTATTTAAAACAAGACTCTTTTTGGCATTTTAACTTTTTAAGTAATGTTAATAGTAGAAAATTATTTTGTATCTTTGTCCCTCCACGGCTCCACAGATAACTAAGATTCATGGTTAATGAAAGTGGATTGTGAATTCTAGAATAAACTAGACTAAATTATGTACCACCTTGATCTAATTAGTAGTTATCGTGGATGTTGACTGAAAATGACAAATTGTTGTGTAAAACTTATTTTAAGAAAAAAAAAGAAGAAGAAATATCTAGTTTGTCAAGTACGTAGGCAATACTAGAGTGCTTTTATCTGAAGTCACTGGTTAACAATGCAAATGTTACGTTGGAAATCTAAATTCAAAGATTGAAACAAAATCCTAAGTATCTATTTCTTGTCATTTTTAATATTAGTTTATAAACTTCTCGACCAACTATGATTTACATAAAATAACGTTTCAAGATTCAATCCAGTACTATAAGAATCGATTCGGATGACATAATAACATAAGAATAATCAACAAAATCGCAGAATTAAACTAAATTATTTCCTCTAACAGCATAAAATAACTGTTTCTTTCATGTATTCAACTTTTTCCTTTGAGAAATTTTCTTTTACAGGATACGACTTTTTCAGAGTAAAACATATTAAAGTGACTCTATAATCTAGATAGTTTTGATCGGCTAACGTTGCTATATATATATATATGTGTGTGTGTGTGCGCGTGAGGAGTTAAAATCTTATGTCTTATCACTAGAAATCTCAATCTAAGACAACTTTTACTTGACAAACCAAATCTTTTTTGGCCTCTGTTGCATGACGTCACGATAATCTTTTTTCCACATTTAAAGCAACGAGGTCCGCCCAAGGTTTCGAAAAATTATTTGCTATTCAATAAATTTATAAAAGAACTAATAAATTTGTATCGCAGAAAGCAAGACAATCATAACCGGTATTTTTCCGTGTAATTAATTTTCGGTTAGGGCCTACGAACTTTTCACATTGCTTTTTCTAAGGTCACGAAATTTAATCACAACGGATTAGCATATATAATACCTTCGAAATCGCATTATTAGATAGAATAGGAACTATAGTACTATTAGAACAAACATGTCTGAGTATGACGTAGTTTACTTTTTTATATGTTTGATAAGATGATTGATATAGAATCCGTCATTTTACAATAACCTAATTGGATACTTTTCTCATTTGATAGATTTTGCTACTGGAGTTTGAATTTATTTGCATTGTTGTGATGACGCCGTTCTATCAGTGAGAGCATTTCTTTGCTAGTTTTATCATCAACTCAATGTTTGTTTCTAACTTGGTCTACTTAATATATAATGTAATGGTGTAAAGCATTTCTTTGCTAGTTTTGTTATATCATCAAATGATATGCAATCTCAATTTTTTAACCCGTCTGCCTCTCGGGAATACGTGTTAACATATTCGACCGTACCTTATATAATAATATTTATATATTTGAGTGAGAACACTCCAGTAGTGTAACTTAATATTTAAGGAAAACAAAGCGAAGATTCATTGCGAATCTCTCTCCTATAAATCCATTACAAAAATCTTCCCTCAAGGCACCACACAGTCTCCTTTGCGTTTACTTAATATCCATAGTCCCAAAAAAAACAAAAACAAAAACAAAAAACAAGCATATTCTTGAATCTTGATAAATAATGGATCAAGAAGGAGCATCGCAGAGCACCTCCACTTCTACCGAACCGGTACGGTCACGCTGGTCACCTAAACCGGAGCAAATCTTGATACTCGAATCCATCTTTAACAGTGGTATTGTTAACCCACCAAAAGACGAGACGGTGAGGATAAGAAAGATGCTTGAGAAATTCGGTGCAGTGGGAGACGC
>NC_025692.1:4135542-4141541 GCF_000633955.1 Camelina sativa | reverse complement strand
AGTGGTATTGTTAACCCACCAAAAGACGAGACGGTGAGGATAAGAAAGATGCTTGAGAAATTCGGTGCAGTGGGAGACGCAAACGTCTTCTACTGGTTTCAAAACCGACGGTCAAGATCTCGCCGGAGACAGCGGCAGCTTCAAGCCGCCACCGCCGCACCCGCCACCTCAGGAGGAGCTGCAGACCACCAGCACATGACAGCCATGACCATGCATCAATATCCATACAGAAACAGCGAGATTGATTTGGGATTTGGAAGTTGTAGCAACTCATCATCAGCTAATTACTTCCTTAATGGAACTTCTTCGTCATCTCAAGTCTCTTCTTTTTTACTCGGCCTCTCTTCTTCAAGTGGTGGGTGTGAGACCAATGGCATGGAGAATTTTTTTACAATGTTTGGCCATGAATCTGATCATCATCATCAGCATAGCTCAAACGCTCATTCGATGTTTTGCCCTTCTGATGAAAACTCCAATTTCCAATACCAACAAGGTGAATCGTTCATTTGCATGGCTCCTTTTTTATTTTTTACACCGTAAAATTTTGGGTTTATAAATTATAAATATTTGAATGGCTCATGTTTTCAATAAACTAATTAAATACAGTATTTGAAAGTGTAAAGAAAGAAAGTCATGTTCCTTTTTCAGGTGGGTTTGAAGTTGTTTTTTTTAAGTTAATACTTATGTTAGGCTACCATCTTGTGTTTTTTGAGAGCTAACTCTCAAATCTTTGTTCTTGTATAAATTATTATACTTCTTCTATCACTTAAAGGGTTAATGACGGTGTTCATAAATGGGGTTCCGACGGAAGTAACAAAAGGAAGGATAGACATGAAAGCAACGTTCGGTGAAGATTCGGTGTTACTTCATTCCTCTGGTCTACCTCTTCCCACTGATGAGTTTGGTTTCTTGATGCATTCTTTACAACATGGCCAAGCTTATTTCCTGGTAACTAAATTTTAATTCACTATTTTTATTAATATATACACTATGAACAAAAAGTGCTGATGAATGTTTATAGATATGATTTAACCAAAAAAAAAAAAAATCATATATGATCTCTAGACCTTTTTCTCATGATGGAAGTCATTATTTTACCACATGTATTTCATAAATGAATTCTATAGTATTTCGTATTTCAAATTAGTCTGTGAAAATGGGCTGGAGCCTGTAACCTAATTCTGGTCAAGTCCTAATTGTCTGCATAAATTAATCTCAACCTATCTCTGATGCACCTGTTACTATAATAAAATAGTTCTGCAGACAATATAATAAAATAAAAATCAATATGATGATTGTCGGTTTACGTAATAAATGGATATCATTTTTTGTAGAAATTTAATATCTGTAACTGAAGTTTTGTGATTTAGTTAAGCTTTACGGATTGATGTCAGATGTATCGACCTTTTTGGTTTGGTTAAAGTTTTTTAATGAAAACATATACAATTTCTCGAAATATAAAGAATATAGCCAAGAAGTAAGAACACAAGAACCAATAAAATCCGAGTAATTATGCAAAACTATCGAGTATTTTATTGAGTTCATTGGTAAAAGAGACCTTGGGAATTTATATTCTCTCTTGATCAAATACATAGACGGTGTCAACATTTTCAGATTTTCTAGAAATATAAAATGTTTCTTATTAGGGTTTTTCAACATAATCATTAATTAATCACCAATAATAAAACCTAACACGATTACTATAATTATTTCCTAATTGTAAATCTGTTTTTATTTGTTTCATTTTTGTCATCGACAGGTACCGAGACAGACATGAACTACTGAACTGGCTATATCTTGTGTGGAAACATTATACAGTCGAATTATTATTTTATTTTCTTTTTCTTTACGTCTATTGATTTTGTGTCTTTCGTGTATAATTGGATTAAATAAATGTTGGACTCTGTCAGATATTTTGTTTTCTTGTCGATTCTTGCTCGCCTGAACACAAACCTTAACCAACAAAACAAGCCAAATCTTAATTATAGATCTAGTTTGTGGAAAAATATGTCCTTTGAACTCAAAATATTTTAACGATGATGTTAATTTTGATTTTGTTAATGTAATGCTAGATCTTAATTAGTACATTCCTAAAACTCAAAACAGTTCCCAAGCATATTCCGTTGTTTATACACAAAATTTTAAAGTCTGTTTTATGGGTTCTTTGGAGATTAACCAAGTGGGCCTATTAGGCCCTTTGAAATGAAAAGTCTGTTTATGGGTTTCTTTTGTATATCTGTGCCCAACTAACCTATGTGGCTGGTATAATTGAAGCGGACACTAGGGATCTGACCCGACCGAGTAATTGAGATTTATACAGTAAAACATCTTATAATAGTAATACTAAGTATAATATTTTACTAATTTCTATTATTTATTTAACTCTATATTGATTCATCTAACAGAATAGTTATTTTTTATGAAAGGTTATACTTTAACTTCTTACATTGATTATCAAATATTCATAATGATGATTTATAACAGAGATNAAAAAAAAAAAAAAAAAAAAAAAAAGAAGTTCTGAATATGTTTTACATATAGCATATTCAAGAAAAAATATAACATCTTCCATATAATTATGCAATATGTTGTAATTTACTACCAAAAATTGATCAAAGCTTGTGAAATACTATACCAAGAAAATGATCAAAATTTGTAACTCAGTTCGAGACGTTAACACATATTCACGATGCAAATTATTTTGTAATTTTATTTTAATTATACTGGAAAGAGATTACTTATATTCAATTTTATTTCTTGACAAGTAATTAACTTCTAGAAAATTATTATTATTATTATTATTATTTTACTTTTTTAGTTTTCGCTAATACCCCCGGCTAATTTCCTCCAAAGCCCAAATTAAGATGTTAAACAAACATGCCTAAAATTAACCAGGAAAAATAGAAGAAACTAAACCCATATTTTTATCTCACAGTTCTCCCTCATCATCATTGAACCCTAGTTCTGCAACTAATTAATCAAGAAGCTCCAACTCCAAGAAAATCAAAGAAGTAAAAGCCACTCTTCATCTTCATCTCCACCTTTCTTTCACTGACTGAGATTGTGTGGTGATTTTGATGGTCCATCTTTTTACCATATATGCCATTTACTTCTGCTCTCTGCACACACTGACCATCTTTACCTGCAAGATTAGAAAAATAATTTCTCAGCCCCCACGTGAAATTTTGTTGTATTGAAATAGTAACGTGACAATAGTACTTCACCTCCTTATATTATTAAGCCTAAAGGTACTCTTACGATGTAAAAAACGTATTCTTACTCTCTCTTGTCATTCAAAATTTATAATTATAGCCATATATATGAAAATATAGGAAGTGGTCACTCATCGTCGGTTAAACAACATGCAGGCCAAAATTATCATTTAATATGCTTTCAACATTAAAAAAATAAATAAAAATCTTAACAAGACTGGAATCACTAAGCTAAATTTAGACCACAAATCATATTTGGTTCTACCGGTATAAGCATAAACTAATCATGATCAACGATACACCCAGTAAAGATTGCAATCTGATCTCGACCAACCGACCGAAATCATTATAGTTAGATTCACGAAAACACTTCTCAAGAAAACCAAAAAGAGAAAAACATTCCAAAATTTTTTTTGTTAAAGCAAAAAAAACATTCCAAGTTTCTATACTTTCAATGTCTCAACTCTCAAGGTCAATAGAGTTAAAATAAAAACAATAATAGTAAAAATAATAGCACAAGCTAACAAATAAAATGTTACCTGAGGCAAGGGTGTTATCGTAATTCAAGAAGCGAGGCTGGTAAGCCGAAGAAGGTGGAGTGAGAGAGAGCTCCGTCGTACAAGTAGAGACAGCTGAGCCATCGTCGTCATCTTCATCGTCTTCTTCATTGACGAAACTACCGTTCGCAACGTTACCGAAGAACTCCTCGTGATTATAGCGGCACGAGGACGAAACCGTCCTTTCAGCGTCTCTCGACGGCGCCTGAGGAGGCTGTTGACGTTGTCGTTGGCTTTCTCTAGTCCGTCGAGCCATGATGACGTGCCAATGGTTCTTGACGGCGTTATCGGTACGTCCCGGGAAGAGACGTGAGATCATAGCCCACTTGTTCCCATACGCTTGGTGAGCTGCTAAAAGCCTACACTCTTCTTCTTCCGTGAAGGCTCTCTTGTTAATTCTTGGGTCGAGTTGGTTAAACCATCTCAATCTACAGCTCTTGCCTGTAATCCCAGAAGCAACATTAGTTACGTATCCCTCATAATATATAAATTAGTTACTATCAAGCGTTATGTCACTAGCCATTGTATATTGTTGAATATTTAATTATATAGCCGTATATATAATGTAGTCTAACTTACTGATTACATACATATTTAAAAAAAAACTTTTTTAATAAAAATATCTAAACACGCACGGTTATGAAAAATGCTTAATAATTTTGGAAACTCAATTTCACCAGATTGTTTAGATTTCTTAACATATATGATTAATTTTCTTCTCCTTAACAATATTTGTTGACAATACTTACATTTACGAAATTTTGAGTAAAAAAGTGAAGGAAATAGTTAAGTTGACCAAGAAAAGTAAAAATAAATGTACCTGATCTACCAAGAAGGTGGTGAGCAATCAAGTTCCAGTTTTGGGGACCAAACTGGGCAACAAGCTCCTTGAGTTTAGCATCTTCTGTTGGTCTCCAGTGTCCTCGTGAGCATACTTTTGTGTTAATTCCACTTTTACCCCTCATTCTCAGACTCTTTTCGTTTTCACCCTTCTCTTTCTCATGTTCATCTTCCGGCTCCAAGGCTGAGGCTGATTTGTTGTGAGGATGGAGTCTAGAGAGAGAGAGGTTGGTGAGTGAAGTTTTACGAGAAGCAGTAGTGTGTGAGTTTGGTAGAGATCCGAAGTTGTTTGCGTCTTCGAATCTTCTCGACCCATTGATAGGTTCATTACCCCTTAGATCTTTCTCAAGGAGATTTGGATTCATTTTTTTTTCTTCTGGGTTTAGGGATGAAAGGAAGAGAAACTAAGAATAGAGGGAGGAATAGGATAGAGAGAGAGAGACCACTTGAATGGCTTTTCACTGTTTATATGGTGGAAGAGGAAAGAGAGATTCTCTATAAAAAAATTATTGAGTTATATTTGACTGACATTTATTTAGAAATTAATAAATACAAGAATATGTAAGAGTAAAAATGATGATGAGTGGTTATTAAATGTTCATTGAGAACAAAATTGATAGCTAGCTGTTTATTCAAACACCAAAAGAAAATGTAAGGAAACTTTTATAATAGCATATGTTCAATCAAATGTTGTGTTAATTATCATCTCAGGCCTAATGATCCCATTAAAATGGTTTTATATTCGTTTCTTGGTGAAAACAATGGGTTTATATAATTAATTACGTACGAATACGATCTTAATTATTTGAACTACAGTATATTTATAGTCGATGGTAGTAAAACTCGTTCTTATAAGTTTCGAGCTAGGTCTGTAACCAATTTTAATAATTTTATATGTATGCGCTACTTGTTATCGTTTCTTCTGACAATTAGAAAATGTATTAGAAAGATTTAAGGTTCACGTTTTCCATAACGTTGCATTCTATTTTCTGTTGAAACGAAAACTTCGAATAGTGAGATACTTTTAGTACAACAACTAATCACTCACTCACTCTCTCTCTCTCTCTCTCTACACGTGCAAAAGTAAAGGCTTTGGAAAAGTCGGTGGGTACGTGTAGTGTTGATGCATGCAAAACGAGAGACCCGCTCGTGCGTGTGGAGGGTTCGATGACCATAGGTCCCACAGTCTCAACAGTCTCGGAAACTCCAAAAACATTTTTGAACCGCTCGTGTGGCTCTACTATACTATGCACACATACAGATATTGCACGTACGTTCGTGTGTGTGTGTGAGTTAATTATGGGAAAAAACAACAGAATCAATTTTTGTCTGTTTCGGACACAAAGCAAGAAAAGATCTCAAAGGGTGTGAAATAAATTGCTTTTATGAG
>NC_025692.1:4124917-4135309 GCF_000633955.1 Camelina sativa | reverse complement strand
AAAAAAAAAAAAAAAACTAGTTCATCAAGTACTTCAGAGATCTTTTGAACTTCGACGTCGTTTTCGATATAATCAGTGGCATTAAAGCAATGTTTTTTTTTTCTTCTTATAACTGAAATGCATGAACTCAAACCAAAGTTGTACGACATTTATTGGAAATACAGGCGTAGCAAACGGAAAATATATGCGCATCCTATATTTTTACAGATTTGGTGTAAATTTCTCCCAGGAAAGAAATATATCATCTTTAATTTGTAAACTTTTTTTTATTGTAACTATTGAATTGATTAAAATAATTATGGATTAGGTACGAAAAGTTAGAGAAAATAGTTTTCCTAATGTTAATGTAAGACAACTGAAAGTAAAAAAGAAATTGAGAATGGGTGACAAAGAAATTAAAGGTTCAATTAATTTCTTAAGAACTAAAATAGTTAAAAGAAAAACTACTGAAGACCATTATTATTCAATGATGTGGACCATTTATGCTCCCATTAAACACTATAAGTGGTAAACTTTAGATTCTTGCATATCTACTTTATAGTATTAGAATTGAGTGGTCATTCGTTTGAATGTATCTTTCATGCGTAACAACTTACTCCATAATCTTTCTTTAACTCCATAAATCTTGAACTGAAGACGAGAGATGTACTAGATTAGATCGAGTATGCCAATCACATATTTTTTCATGGATTAAAAATAGAGACGTAAAAGAGAGAAATCATGTAACTGATGAAACTCGAACTAAAATTAAATTCAACAAAAAAATAAATAAATAAATGAAGAAGAAAACAAAAATTAAACACGAATAAACGTTAGAAACTAGAGAAAACGACAGAAAAGTACCCAGACATATAAATTTATTGTGTCTTGTTTTTATTCGAGTTTCGGTTATGGGAACGGTTTCGTTAATTTTGAAAACTTTGTGTTTGACGACAAAACAAAAAAAAAAAGTCTTGTACGTACCGACGTGGAATGACGACATCATTGGCTGTTACACACGAGCGGATCGTGTTCTTACCTAACACGTGTACCGTCCTCACGATTTTCTGTTTCCGGTTCAAATAGAAAAGTTCCCCGAACCGTTATGGACCAATCCCACCTTTTTCTTTTTGTTTGTTTGTTTTATTAAGACTTTTGAATTATAATGCAAGTGCCTATTACAAATTTACAGTACAGAAATAAAAGAGAGAAAGCCAGCTTGTTTAGCTAGAAGAGAAAGTGGAAGAGGGAGTTTTTGGACTGTAAATTTATCTAGGGGTAAATGATATAGTATCAAAGAGATACACATACACAACAAAAAAAACATGGAAGATGTTGTGCAATGTGCATATATAATCATATATAATCATTTTGATTTGTTAGACCGAGTCCGGTGGGAATGCTTATTGGGTTACTCATGTTTTTTGTGGGCCAAATTTTAATTATAAATCTCAAAAGTTAACCCCACTAGGAAGAGAATTGTTTGTGAAATTGTTTGTTGTAGAAACGTTTCTCCTATTGTTTATAGGCCATACATAATTTTTATTAGTTTAGTTTTATTAAAAAATTAAAATATAACTATATAATTATTATTTTTTTTTTTTTGAGAATCTCCTGCAATTTCTGTGTTGGACATGCCCTTAGTTTTTAGGGATTATAATTATATCTGAGATTACTATTTACACAAACAAATATATATATATATATGAGATTACTAAGAATTTGACGTCTTCAATTTAAATTTCTATTAGATTTTTTTTGCAATTGTTTTTAAGCTATAAGAGATGGTGGTATAGTTAAAATGGTAAAAATGTTTTTTTTAAACACGATATTAAGTTAAAAAATATCGGTTTATATTAATGTAATTGACATATATGTAAATGGTTGAAACCATATATATATATATCAATATATGTGTAAAATGTATTAAGGTAGAGTTAGAAGTTTTAGAACTTTAATTTGGAAGTAATTGAAAAAATTAATTTTGAATTATTTTTCACTTACACTTATAAATATTAGAAGTTAAGAAAATAAGTTGAACACACTTATAACATTTTCTTAGACCGTGTATATAATTGTGGGTATACAGTAGTAGTTGGCTATGTCGCGAGAGTTGAACGGCCAAAACTCTTAGTATAGTACTTGCTTTTTTTAACCGTTATATTAAAGTATTACTTCACGAAAAATTTGGTACGCAAAACACAGAAACATTGTAATATCATAGTGGTACAAGGGTACAACGTCATTAGTTCCCTATAACTTCAAAAGTTAAAAAGATATATTAAAATAACTGTCATAGGGAAAAAAAAAAAAAAAAAAAAAGAAGCTAAAATATACTGCAAAACGCATGATATAGACTTGAATATGGTACAACTGACACGGTGATCTAATAAAACTCGTTAGAAAAGATCCAGCTGCATTGAGTTTATTTGAATGAATAATAGGATTGCTTTTTCTACACAATTCGGAGTTTCGTTCTTTCTTTGTAGTTCGTGGATCCATCAGATTATGTTCGTCATTTGATAAAGTCGTCGGTGAGTTTTACGAAAATCGCATTTCTTTTAAAAAATTAAGTTTCTGTGATGTTGACAACAAAAAAGGTTTATAACCTCAACCGAAATGGTTAGTGGTTGTTATCGGTCCAAGTTATTGATCGACCAGCAGAAGATATGGTCGAAGAATATGATCATTAATTGGTTAACCATAATTTCTAACACTCGCACTTGTACCATTTTTTGTTAATGGAATTGTGTTTAACTTATCCTTATAAAAATTTGAGACAATCTTTCAACAGAACTATAGAAATCGAAAAAAGTGGAGAGAAAAAGGTAAAATCGAAACTCCAAATGGTAAAATATTGAACGTGCATGTAATCATGATTCATGAGATAAGTCACACTAATTACATTCACTTAGAGAAAGTTTCTTTTAAAACTTCTTGATTAATTTAAAAGAAGACACTTTAACTAATTTGAGGAATTTAGGGCTTTATCTCATGATGTAATGACATAAAGTCTCTTTATTTAAATTGAATTTAAATACAAATCATGCCAAAGTTGTTAGCCGGTCCATTGAACTAAAACATATCACATCAGCGTATAAATAGTAATTAATTAATGATAAAATACAGTGTTAGGGGAATTAATGAGGTTATACCTTACGGGACTAGATTGAGGTCATTATCAAGGCAGTTAATTGTCCACGTAGTCACCAATACTGTACTCCACATAGATCCAAACAAAAAATTTCGTTATTGCAATATAAATAGCTTAATGTATGCAAAAGTATTAATCAAAATAAACATTAGTCAAAAGTTGACGGCAGTGATCGGCAACTAATCCACACCCAACTTTAACTCACAGTGACTCCCACGTTCAAGATATTAAGATAAAACACACACTATTATTCTTTCCCTTTCACTCTAACCACTAATGTATTAATCTTCATTTTCTTTGTTTAAATTTCTATTTTTAGGTTTCATTATATACTATATTCTAAGTTTATATACTACAAGTTTCGGTGCGCACAAAAAAACAATATACTACAAGTTCTGAAACCAAGAAGTGATACATACACGATTGTAGATCCTCGAAATTGCTTTTCTCTGCAGTATAAGTGGAAACTTAATCATTTTTAAGTTTTTACGGCTTTAAGTGAAAAAAGAAAGTGTGCATGCGTGTGTCAACAATGTACATTTCAACTTTTTCAAGTCACGAAAATTGATGTTGAAGCAACGTGAAATTTAATAAAAATGCCGAATCAGGCCCTTTTTTTATACTGTAAAAATTGAAGATTTCAAGATACAAGACTCATGCTAATCTTCAAAACATGGCTCTGCTACTGTCTAGTGTCTACTGAAGGAAGGGATACTGTAAGATTGAATTACTATCAGTTGGTTAATTCCACTATTAGTACGATTCCTTTTAAAGGAATGAATTACATATTTTTGATTAATGAATAATTTTTTAAAAATAAAATAGATAAACATGCGGCCTCTGACACTGACACAGCTTTCTTCGTTTGAAATCTGTTGTTGTCTTAGTGAGCTCCCGAAGTTGATTACACGATCTTAAGAAAATCTTCACAACATCCTTCGATGGAAAGAGAGATTAACAAGTACCAAACACATTCATAATGATAAAGCCCAATTAGTACAAAACAGGACATGGGCTTGCTTTATAAACTATATATGGCCTATGTTAGCCATTGTAATCTATTTTGTTTTACAATTTACAGAAATGATCCTCGCCGATAAAAATATTACACTAACCATCCGAATAATAAAAGAAAAATAAAAATAAAAACCCGTCACACTTCTATCCTCTCCGCCGAGCGGCCACCGTCGAAGAAGGAGAGTGACGATGAACAACTCCACCAGACTCCTCTCTCTCTTCTCACCTCATCCTCCTCCTCCTTCTTCTATCTTCCTACTCCGTGGCCTCTACATCAGCCGCTTAACCAACGTCCGCCGTTTCCACCGCCGGGCGTATTCTCCTTCCTCCGTCGGCTCAACCAATAATGGTCACCGTTCTCTCCGTCAACTCGTCTCTTTACCGCCGCTTATTCCCACGTTTCCCATCGGACGGTTCTACACTCACCAAGCCCGTGTCTCCGCCGCAGATTTTGTTCCTTCATATCATCACCACCAGCTACCTGAATGGACAGAGCTACTCCAATCTCTCTCCCAAGCTGGTTACTTCTCAGATTCCGGTTCAGTTTCCGGTTCGGAAAACGAGTTCTTTCCCGGTTTTCCTAATGAACTTCTCCGTCCAGCTGTCGCTTGCTTAGCTCTAGCTCGTGATCGACCTGAATTACTTGAGTAAGTTTAGCTGCAGTTTCGTGGCTTCTCTATTCTCTTCTTGATTGAATTGTTCAATCTGATGATGTTACTAACTTACTATTTTACTAGAATGCTCTCGAGGAGAGACGTTGAAGTGGTGGTGAACAATGGAAAGCCATTTTTGTTTAGGAGTGGTCCAGATTCACTTAGAAGGTTGAGCCTTTATCTAAGAAGTGGCATTGGCATTGGTAAGGTAAGTTCTTTTAGTGGTGGTGGATTGTGAATTCTCGTCTTCAATAGTGATTTGTGCCCCCAGTGGTTTGATATTTTTGTGTGTTTCTTATTAGATACTGGATTCGGATAAGGCGAGTACAGTTGATTTGATGAGGCTTCTTTTGAGTTATGTTGTGGCTGTTGCTTCTTCTGAAAGGAGCAAACACCATAACCAAGATATTATGGAGTCATCTGTTCGAAGCCTCTTGAGCCAGTTAGCTAAGATGACTGTTCGTACTCCTGAGTTGAATGTTCATCGCGCGATTCAAAATCAGATGTCAGATAGTAATGGACAAGGGTCTTATCAGAAGAACATTGAGATGAAACGTGGTGACTGGATTTGCTCGAGGTATGAATTTGTTGAACTCTCAGTAGCCTTTTAACGCAAATCTCTTATGGCCTGCTGGTTGCTATACTTCTGTAGAAAGATATTAAAATTTCAGGATCTGAGCTTTGAATTTGTATATGGCTAGTTTTGTGGTTGAAAGCTGGTATCTTTAGAGCTAAGAAATCAGTAAGTTGTAATTGTCTTGCTGTTGTTTCGGAACCTATATATGATGTGGGAATTTGTTGAAACAGGTGCAGTGGCATGAACTTTGCGAGAAATGTCAAATGCTTCCAGTGTGATGAAGCAAGACCAAAGAGACAGCTAACTGGTAGTGAATGGGATTGTCCCCAGTAAGCAACTTCGTTTTCTCTCTACTGCTTTATGGTTAATGCAATGAGGAATGGTGAGTTTAACAATTCCATTCTTTCTTGGTTGTTTCACCCATCAGGTGTGATTTCTACAACTATGGTAGGAATGTAGCTTGCTTAAGATGTGACTGCAAGCGACCCAGGGACTTCTCACTCAATTCATCCAATTCTGGTTACTCAAATGATCCTGAACTTGAGAGAAGACTGGCTGAAAATGAAGAGAAAGCACAGAGGTGGTTTAATAAAGTAGCACAGGGTGGTTCTGAAGCAAACAATATTGATACAGATGAAGATTTTCCAGAGATTATGCCATTAAGGAAAGGAGTGAACAGATATGTTGTTAGCACTAGAAAAACACCTCTTGAGAGAAGGTTGTCTAATGCTGAGAACAGTGTAGCTACAGATGGAAACAACAATAAGGTTTTGGGAAGTAAAACACATAGGAGCTTGAATGAGATTCTCGGTTCTTCATCCTCTTTGGCTTCTCAATCTGATGACAAGAATGTATCGTCCAGGAGGTTTGAATCTTCTCAGGCAATAAACAGCAATTTTGTCCCGTTTGTGCCACTACCTTCAGACATGTTTGCCAAGAAACCTGAGGAAGAAACACAGATAGGTCTGACGGAAAACAACCAAATGGATGGTGTCTCAAGTGACAGTCAAAATGTCTTCCAAGAGGACAGGTCAAATGCGAATCTCTCTGGCAAAGAAACAAATAACCCTGAAGAGGATGATAAAGAATCAGAGGAGAAAACTGCGAGGTGGTTCAAGAGGGTCACCGAACTGCATAACGTTTCAGACCTGGAAAACACGATACCGGAAGAGATTTCATCTGACAAAATGCCAATGCGGAAAGGAGAGAATCGGTTTGTGGTGAGCAGGAAGAAAGACCGTTCACTTACTTCTCCAGCAAACAAGAGACCACAAGATTCAGACTTTGTCCCCTTTGTCCCTTTCCCACCTGACTATTTCGCCAAAGAGAAACAACCCGAGCAAAAAACAGATACTATTCCACCTCCAGCTCCAGCTCCAGCTCCGGCAACAGAAAACATTTCTCAGGTAGTAGAAGAGGAACCGAAACAACCATCAAGCAACAATCCGGAAACAATGGCTTGGAGGAGCAGTAATAGAAAGAGCTTGGAAGGTTCCTTAGTGAAGGAACCTGACTTGTTGGACATGTCAGAGGAAGCAAAAGCAGAGAGATGGTTCAAGCGAGTGGCCGAGATTAAGAACATATCCGAGCTAAGTCAGATCCCGGACGAAGATTTCCCGTCGATAATGCCGATGAGGAAAGGAGTGAATAGATTTGTTGTCAGCAAGAGGAAAACCCCCTTGGAACGGCGTCTAGCTTCTCAACGACAACAGAGAAATCCTCAGATCAACAACTATGATCCTACCGGTGAAGGAGATAAATGACCTTGTAGCATAACATTTTTGCGGAGTAACATACAATTACGTTTTTTGTATTTCTTTAGTTCAACTTCTTAATATTATATTCTCTTAAACATTTATACACAAAATGGGTAAAAACTCCATTGTCCATCTAGAGTGAACAATAGCATCCTTTGAAAAGTTGATGTGCTTCTTCTCCCATCCGATGCACACAAGTAAAACAACACTATCACCACCTCAAATGGTCCATACGAACTAACACAACAAGCTTTGATAGATGATAGCAATATAGCATTAAGACAGTTAAACAGAAAGCTCTTAAAAGTTAAAACACAAAGAGAACCTCAATGTTAAAAAGGCATTGATACAACAAAACGACGTCGTTGTAGATTATGGTAAATTAAGAAAAAGAAAGAAAAAAAAACATAAAAACCCGCGGGTAAACAGGCCTTTGCTCATTTGGGCCGGCCAAGCTTGTGGCCTTTAAACATATCCGTAAGAATTGCCGACAAGAAAAGAAAAAACATTAAAGTAATTTCAGAGTGCATGCATTGAATATTTGTTGTTTACTTTGGTAATAAATTTCAAAAACTTCTCTCTTACGACGTGGCTTAACCACTCATCTCTCAAATTTCTCTGGCGCTCTAGATTCCCTCCTCCGCTTCTCTATGTCTTTACCGAGAAGATTCGGGACAGCCATTCACGCCGCCCTATCTTACATCGTATTCTTCTTCTTCGACCTCATCGATGCGGTTCTCTGCGTCGCTTACGAGTTCGCCGACGAGATTTTGGAGGGAAAATCCCAAGGCTGTTACTGCAAAACGTCTCCTCTACATACCACGGGTGAAAATGAGTGTTCGGAGACTTTATTCCAGAGGAATAGCATTTTCCGGGGAACGTGGTTTGTGGGATTCGCGAGAAATTTCAAATCCAAGCTCTCTCGGAGAATGCGAAAATCTAAGATTCATGAGTCGGTGAATAGATGGTCAGATTGTGGATGTCAATCTTGTAACTCGTGGACTAAAAACGAAGATAAGAATCTTCACGTTGTGGTCAAAGATTCAACTTCTCGAGGTCAAAGATTTAACATATATTTTAGTATTTTCTCTTCATCGTTTGATTAGTTTAATGTTTGCTTACAATTTGCATTTGATGTTACATGTTGAATTAAACAGAGGACTCTGTTCAGGAATCGTTAGAGAATGTAATATTCATACATGGTTTTATGGGTTCATCACATTTTTGGACAGAAACTGTGTTTGAACACATTAAGCAAGATCGTTATAGGCTCTTCGCGGTTGATCTTTTGGGTTTTGGTGCGAGTCCTAAGCCAAGTGATAGTCTTTATACATTGAGAGAACATGTGGATACGATAGAGAGATCTGTTATCAAGCCTTACCAATTAGATTCGTTTCATGTGGTTGCACATTCCATGGGTTGCTTAATTGCTCTTGCTTTTGCTGCTAAACACTCCAACATTGTCAAATCCGTCACTCTTGTCGCACCGGTGAGACATTACTTTTCTTTCTTATCTTATGTTTTCAGCCTAATCTGACAGAGATTCGATTTGTGAACTTATGTTTGTGTGTGTGTGTTTTACAATACAGCCTTATTTTCCTTCATCCCCCGAAGGATCAGTCTTGAACCGGATCGCTCGAAAGAGGTTATGGCCGCCACTAGCATTTGGAACAGCGGTGATGTCTTGGTATGAACATATCGGTAGATGCGTTTGTTTCATAGTTTGCAAGCATCACATGATATGGGAATGGCTAATAAAGCTATGTCTTGGTAAAAGGTAAAACGTTTGATCCGGTTTGAGTGATTTGCTTGGTTTGAAGCTATCTTTTTTTCTTTCAATAAAGGTTTGATGTTTTGTTTAGGGAGATTCCTTGGAAGATAAAGGACATAACAAGGCATACACATCACTCGGCATGGCATAGTATGCACAATGTGATATGCGGTGGCTCCAAATTCGCTGACGAACATCTCAAAACCTTGATTGATAATCATGGCGTTAAGATTCACTTGATACAAGGCGACTGTGATATGATCGTTCCTTCACATTGCTCCAGCAACATGAAGAGGAATTTTCCAGCTGTGGAAGTTGATATCGTCGCTGGTGCTGATCACGACAGTATGATAAGTGGAACACGAGAAGAGTTTGCTGAGAAATTGGCTAGCATATGGTGTTCACGTAGAACAGGTTCAGTTACTTATAACATTGAATTCAATTCAGTTTGCTATAGAACAAAACAAGAAGCAGGATTGTACTGAAACTAAACTGCGGTTTCTTGTTCTTTTCTTTGACATGAAGTGATGGATACCAAACTGGGAACACAAGCGAGGTGATAAGGCCACTGATCAAGCAAAGAATCAACCTGAATCATCTTGAACGCATCTCCTTTCACAACGTAGATGCAAGCTTTTCCCAATTTCATCACAAAGTACACATATTGTCTTGTAACCCCGGGAAATTAGGTACCGGAACCGCCATTAACGAACTCCATGACAGTATGACACATCCTCGTCCTGATCCTTTTCACAGTTAATAATGTTTCCTAGTCCCCCGAATCTTGATAATCTTTGTTGTACAAGATTGTTGCAACACTGCAAGCCTTATCTCCTTAAACCTAAAGAACTACTTGAGTATATGCCAAACTAAACAACACATTAGTCTCTCAAATAATGCCAATGAATTTGAAATAGTCTCTGTAATCTACAAGAAGAAAATTACTTTTTTATACAATGGTTTTGACTGTTAGAATTAATTTTTTTGTCACCATAATTCAAAATACTCTATATCCTATTTTGAAATGGAAGTCTTTTTAAAGAAAAGTTTACAAACTAGATATCACTTTCCCTACCCACTTTCGTATACAGATTGCACCAGTCAGTCAGAGCCGACATGTATGAGTCTAGTAGCCATCGAATTCACCAACCACCACCATACTCAATCCTTGAATGTAGTGTTTTTTTTAATCCACAAAAAAATTTGGATAGTCATATGATTTGATAAAATTGTGGTAGATGAGTGATTGAAAATTCTTTTTTAAATATTAGAAATTGTATTTTTTGGTCAAATATTAATTAATGGAATAATTAAAAAAAAAAAAGTTTGAAAGTGGTAACTAGAACGTGATGGGGGTAGGTCTACCAGATTCCATCCCATTCGTTTTAATGACGGAAATAACAAGGCAAAGATCCAACCCCAACTCCAAACCAATCCAAAAGCTCTGATTTTTACAACAATCCTTTTTTTTTTTTTTTTTTTTT
>NC_025692.1:4116190-4124466 GCF_000633955.1 Camelina sativa | reverse complement strand
TCGTCGCTTTTGTCGCCGCCGGTGCCGGTGCTGCTTATTTTATCTCATCTTCCAAGAAACGTAGAGGTTCGGTCTCTCAATTCAAAACTTTTCACTTCACAAATTACGTAGCTGACTGATTTGAGTATTCATTCTCTTAGAAGGCTGGTTGATTTCAAAATTAGGCAAAGAGATTGTGTTGTATGCATCTGTTTGGGAAGGTTGAATTAGTCCCATAGAAAAACGAAAAATTGATCCTTTTTTTTGGTTGGTTCTTGGATAGTGTGCTTGGATCCAGAGAATTTCAAGGAGTTCAAGCTTGTCAAGAAAGATCAACTTAGTCACAATGTGGCCAAGTTCATCTTTGAACTTCCTACTTCTACCTCTGTCTTGGGTCTTCCCATTGGACAACACATCAGTTGCAGGTTTGCGACTCTTACTTCTCTTCTTATCTATCCGCTCTGTATATTATGTTCATAATCTCTGAATTTTTTAGATCAAAGTTCAAACTCCTGCAAGTTGCTAGATACTAGTATAACCTTTTAGAAATTGCTATACTCATTTGTAGACTTTAGGTTAGATTTTGTGTTGAAATCCACTTGATAGAGTTTTGATGGGTGTTGTGATGAATATGTTGACTTTCTCAATAGGGGAAAGGATGCTCAAGGAGAAGATGTTATCAAGCCATACACCCCAACAACACTAGATTCAGACGTTGGACGTTTTGAACTTGTCATCAAGGTATATGCTTCAAAACACTTGTCAACTTGACTTGGTTTTTGAATTGCTCGTTCTTTCTCTTTTAACGTAAAATGCTGGAACTAGATGTATCCGCAAGGAAGGATGTCTCATCATTTCAGGGAGATGCGTGTTGGAGACCATCTTGCCGTTAAGGGACCTAAGGTATTTTTAGTTCAGTTGTTATGCTTAGTTGATCAAACTTGTTGGTCTTTACTTTTCTTGAATCTCAAACTTTTGTTGTTGTATTACCTTTTCTTTGATAGGGTAGGTTCAAGTATCAACCTGGTCAGTTTAGGGCATTTGGAATGCTTGCTGGAGGTTCAGGCATCACACCTATGTTCCAGGTATGTCTGATATGTTTGCGTTTAATGTTGTTTTTTTGTAGCCAATGTATATATTTGAAACGCATTTTATTTCCTATTTGTGAAGGTCGCTAGAGCAATTCTAGAAAACCCAACAGACAAGACAAAGGTGCACCTCATTTATGCCAATGTCACATACGAAGACATTCTTTTAAAGGTATAACGCTTCTCACCTGCTGATTCTTAAAGTTTTGCGTTTCCATCGACTATTTTCAAACACTAGATGTGAATTAATATTTTTCTTTTTTTCAGGAAGAATTGGAGAGTCTTACCGCCAATTACCCTGATCAATTCAAAATCTACTATGTTTTGAACCAGGTTAGCAAGGAAATAAAATGTTTTTGCGTTCCATCTAATGTAATTACCTAAAGAAAACTCTTCTTGATACCTTTTGCTCTTGGTGGTTTGCTTTATCTTCTGTAACAATGATTAGCCTCCGGAAACATGGGATGGTGGTGTTGGATTTGTATCTAAGGAAATGATTCAGACTCATTGCCCTGCACCGGCATCTGATGTTCAGGTACACCCTCCTCTGTTCTTGATTGAACATTCCCGACCATCATGGTTTCTAACTATAATATTGAAAACATCATCTTGTAAATGATAAGTGAAACAAAACTGCAGCATATGTCAATGTTTGAAACAGATCCAAGAATACTGAAGAGAATGAAACATTGAACAATATCAATGGTGTTTTAATCCTGTTATGTTTCATTTTATGTCGCAGATCCTAAGATGCGGGCCACCGCCAATGAACAAGGCCATGGCTGCAAACCTTGAAGCTCTGGGATACTCTCCGGAAATGTTGTTCCAATTCTGATCTACATCTCTGCGTTTGATTACTCCACTGTGGATCTGATTAATAATTTAGCCCAACTATAAGAGTTTGTGTCTTAAGTCTTGACTGAGTGAGAGTTGTATTTCTGTTGGATGCTTTATAAACCCTTTGTCCGTTATGTTGTTTCTTATCCCAATTGAAGTATTAATTGATTGGTTTACAATTTGGTTAGACATACGGTTAACGTATACCGGTTTAGTACTTGATAGTGCGAGTGGTGGACATACTGACATGACCTACCCTATTTGTTTTGGTGTTTTGCTATACCGTATAGCCTATACGTGAATCATCAATCCACTTTTAAAAAGCATTGCTACAAAAGATGATTGAAATATATTGGTAGAATGATTAACAAATTTATAATTTTTATAGACTGCTTTTACAAGTCGGCTTGTTCTTTTCCAAAAGCTTTTTTTTTGTTGAAACATATAATGCTTTATGATTTTTTAGTAGATTCATGATGAAGTTGGCAGTACCTTAATTCTTTACATGCAGAAATACAAGTTTATCTTCTCTTTTTTTATCCTCATCTTTGTAAAGTTTTTTTCCTTGGCAGTCATATACATAACTAGTGAGTAGTGACATTGTGAAATGAGATTCTAGTAGTAGAAAAATGAAAAAAAAAAAAAAAATTCTTAAGTTTCACGTTAGGAGTGAACCACTCCTATTCACTCCCTCTTAATTAACCAATCAAAATACAACAAACTGCCATGTCATATCATATTTATAAAATAAATCAAAATTAAAATAAAAAGACAAAACAAGTTAAAGAAACCAATTTTGTAGATTTTTTATTAGGGAAATGATGTTGGTTTAAGTTTATAAAATAACGATTAGAGTTTAGATTTTACAATTAAAGAAAATTATATTTTAATTTGGGTTTACAAAAGAGGGATTAGGGTTTAGATTTTAAAATTAAGTAAAATTATATGGTGGTTTGAGTTTACAAAAGAGGGATTAGGGTTTAGATTTTAAAATTAAGTAAAATTATATGGTGGTTTGAGTTTACAAAAGAGGGATTAGGGTTTAGATTTTAAAATTAAGTAAAATTATATGGTGGTTTGAGTTTACAAAAGAGGGATTAGGGTTTAGATTTTAAAATTAAGTAAAATTATATGGTGGTTTGAGTTTACAAAAGAGGGATTAGGGTTTAGATTTTAAAATTAAGTAAAATTATATGGTGGTTTGAGTTTACAAAAGAGGGATTAGGGTTTAGATTTTAAAATTAAGTAAAATTATATGGTGGTTTGAGTTTACAAAAGAGGGATTAGGGTTTAGATTTTAAAATTAAGTAAAATTATATGGTGGTTTGAGTTTACAAAAGAGGGATTAGGGTTTAGATTTTAAAATTAAGTAAAATTATATGGTGGTTTGAGTTTACAAAAGAGGGATTAGGGTTTAGATTTTAAAATTAAGTAAAATTATATGGTGGTTTGAGTTTACAAAAGAGGGATTAGGGTTTAGATTTTAAAATTAAGTAAAATTATATGGTGGTTTGAGTTTACAAAAGAGGGATTAGGGTTTAGATTTTAAAATTAAGTAAAATTATATGGTGGTTTGAGTTTACAAAAGAGGGATTAGGGCTTAGATTTTTAAATTAAGCAAAATTATATGTCGGTTTGGGTTTACAAAAGAGTGGTTAGGGTTTAGATTTTAAAATTAAGTAAAATTATATGTTGGTTTGAGTTTACAAAAGAGTGATTAGGGTTTAGATTTTTAAATTAAGCAAAATTATATATCGGTTTAGGTTTATAAAATAGTGGTTAGGGTTTAGATTTTACAATTAAAGAAAATTATATTTTAATTTGGGTTTACAAAAAGAGTGATTTGGGTTTAGATGTTATAATTTAAAACTATAATATAATGTTTAGAATTAATAAATTTAAAATTAATTGATATACAGAATTTGTTTGCTTAATCAAAAATTTGTTTCTTTAACTAAAAGAGGGTGAATAAAAAGTAGTTAGGGGTGAACCCAAGAATTGTCAAAAAAAAAAATACGTAGAGTGTTAATAACCAAAATAGTTAAATGAGGCCGTATAGAGTTAAATTAGAACGAAATCATAATGGTACGTTATATAGCCTAGCTTGTAAACCTTTTTGTAAACGATAATATACAAATTATAACGAAAACGTATATATCAAAAGACAAATGTTTTTATAATGATCGTTCATAACTATGGAACCGTAGAGTGGTACTTCTGTCCTTCGACCATATCTCATGATACCAATCAAAATCTTAATTCTGTTATTTTCAAAATGTGCATCACATGACCACACCAGATAAGATTCAAGATTATTGATTCTATTATATTTTTTTGTAAGCAGCTTGAAAATGAGACAAGAGAAACTCAATTGATCGTTTTTTTTTTTTCCAAAAAGTTCATCTTATATATGATCTTATACTGTTACATCCATCAGTGAAGAAACCAAGTTGGAGAGACAAATTATTACAGCAAACTTGGAAGCATAACAAACATTCTACAACATAGCTACCAAGATTAGGTAGATGATAGTGAAATAAGTCTGTCTTCATCACTCTCTCATTAAGACTATCTAATCAATGAAAGTCATTGCAGCCAGTCTTAAAGCATACTTCATAAGCAGGGGGGAATGACAGAGCCTTATACTTCACCACATCATCTTCAAAAAACAGTCATCAAGGTCTTAGTGAATTTCTTCCACGACCTATATCCTTCATCAAAATAACCAGAGCCAAGGCACCAAGAGGTGTGCCAGCATCCATTGTCAAGCTAAAGTAAAACTAACGAAAGAAACAACCTACAAAAAGCCTAAATCAGAAAGAGGAGTCTCAGAAATGAAAGTCGATTAGCTTCTGAGATTCCTGACTTGCTATTCATCTTTCCTGGAGGTTCATGGTCAAACCGGATAGAACCTCAGTCCTGGATCCTTTCTGCATTGACGAGTGTTCCTATCAGTCTCCATGTGCATCTGTTTCCCTTTTTTCCTTTTCGAGCTCTCCCCAATTTCATATTTTCCTTTAGGTTTTCCAACTGTAAAAAACAGAGGATCTGATGAGACTTTGATGGAGGTAGAACTTGAAGACGGAAAACATTGGAGGGGATTAGCAGCAAAAAACTCTTCCAGATTAGGCGCAGGAGTAGCGGGTCTCGGCGGCTGTGAGATAGGGGAGTACGAGGAAATTGCAGAGCTCTGATCTGATTTAATGTCTTCATTACAGCTGTTGTGAGAGGAGATCCCTTCTTCATCCTGACCAGGAGCCTGAGGAACATCGAGGTAGTCATCATCAAAAACCGGAGGAGCAAGATACGGACAGTGAGCCAAGTCGTGATTGAAGCGACAACAATTGGTGCAAACTTTTTTGAGTTTTTCATACTCAAGTCGTGATCGTTTATGAAATTTTTTTTAGTCCGCGCTTTTAACAAAAAAGAAAGAAGATAGGGACGTTTTTTCGACTAGAAAAAAAAAAGAGTTACTTTACTATTTTATATTTGGATAAAAAACTGTATTGTTAAATTCACTTTTGAAGTATTGGTGTACGTACGATGCAGAGCTTGCGTGGTTTGAATATTCATGAATAAAGTAACTTGATCTATTAATATCAAGCCACGGTCCAAAATGAACGAAACTATATGAATCCATGACTCATAGTACACTTATTAATTTTGATATTTTTTTCTTGGGTTATGAGTCGAATCATCCAATGATACTCTGACACGTACTTTCTCCTTTTCACATTCTGCACTTGTTGGATTACTACACGCAATTGCATTGGCCCCCCCACATGCCACGTCGCGACAATCTAGCGGAATCTTTTTTTCTTTGGTTTTGGTCTTTTATGGGTCAATCATTAAATATCTTTAATAATACTAAGGAATTAATTACTATACTAAAAACCCAAGTTTATATTGTAACCATAAATAGTTACTGTACTATATGGCATACGCAGTTATTAACATAAAAACACATCTACTAAAACTTCCCAAACTGTTTTGGAAGATAAAAGTGTCCGTGTAATAGGTTTTGCTCTTGAAGAAATTGTTAAAAAGACAGCAAACATTATTTTGGTAATCGAGCTTTAGAAAAAATCAAACTAGTTTTTGAGTATATAATGACTATGTTACGTAAGTGTATATTGTCCAAGTCATCTTCCACCTTCAACAAACAAAATCCAAAAACTTGTATAATCAAAACAATTTGTTTTTTTTTTTTTTTCCCTGTCAAGCTATAAACGTTTCCAATAATAACATAAGTAGTATACGACGTTGTATCTATGTAAAAAAGTCACAGACTATGCCAATTGGCTAAGTAATGGATTTATATCTTTACCACATATCATGCTCATTTTTTTGTGTTATGGATATATTATCGAGAAGTACAAATAAGCAACTTGTACTTCGTTTGCGATTTTGAATGATCATGATGCAAGCGATGAATATTTAAAAAATAGCACTGTTCATATGAGATAAAAATAGAAAATGGATGGACATGCTCTTCGTGGAAAGAGACGTGGAAATTTTCCATGAGTTTCTTTTGTCATCTTATTACTTACTTTTCCCAATTCTCAATTTTTTTTAATAATATTGTGGAAAAAATACACACATCCATTGAATAAAGACAGCAAGATAATTAACCCCACATGAAACCTTCTTTCTTAAGCTTCTTCTTTATATATCTCTTTCACCCTCTCTCGCTTTCACTCTCTCCATCTTCAAAGTAACACACACAGTGAGCAAAAACAGAGAAAAAAAAAACAGAGAGATACGATGATTTTCTCAAAAGATCTTCCTTCACCTACATCGGTTTTCACAGCTTACGCATCAATGGCAGGTTACATGATGATGATACGATCAATGGCTCACGAGCTAATCCCTGCTCCGATCCAAGAATTCATTTACAGGAATCTCCGGTCTCTGTTCTTCCGTTCTTCTTCCACCACTCTGACTCTAACCATCGACGACGACAACATGGGTATGAACAACGAGATCTACCGAGCCGCTCAGACTTATCTCTCCACCAAGATCAGTCCCGACGCAGTCAGGCTCAGGATCAGTAAAGGTCATAAGGATAAACATGTCAATTTGTATCTCAGTGATGGAGAAATAGTTAACGATGTGTACCAAGACGTGGAGCTAGTATGGAGGTTTGTAACCGACGGCGGAGACAAGAAAGGTGGTGGCGTAGGAGGAGTAGGAGGAGGAGGAAGAAGAGGCGGTATGGATGATGACGGTAAAAGCGAGTACTTTGAGCTAAGCTTCGACAAGAAACATAAAGATTTGATCTTGACCTCTTACGTTCCTTACATCGAGAGTAAAGCTAAAGAGATTAGAGACGAGAGGAGAATCTTGATGCTGCATTCTCTCAACAGCCTTAGATGGGAATCAGTTATTCTCGAGCATCCTTCCACCTTTGAGACAATGGCTATGGAAGATGACCTCAAGCGTGACGTCATCGAGGATCTTGATCGGTTCATAAGAAGGAAAGAGTTTTACAAGAGAGTAGGGAAAGCTTGGAAGAGGGGTTACTTGCTGTACGGACCACCCGGAACAGGGAAGTCTAGTCTTGTCGCAGCCATGGCTAACTACCTAAAGTTTGATGTTTATGATCTTCAGCTAGCCAGTGTGATGCGTGACTCTGATCTAAGGAGGCTTTTACTAGCCACACGTAACCGCTCCATTCTTGTCATAGAAGATATCGATTGCGCAGTGGATTTGCCCAACAGAGTGGAGCAGCCGGTTGATGGCAAGAACCGTGGCGAGTCTCAGGTTAGATTTCTCGTTTCTACTATAATTGGTTTTGGTATATGATTGGGCATTTTATTTTTAACCAAATTGAACCATACCAAAATCAGCACCAACCAAATTTTATATATAAACCAATAGTTTTTGTTTCCTATACCAAACTGAATAGTGTAACAAGACTAATTAAATCTGATTAGTGATCCATATCACTTGAGTATAATTAAATGGTTTTTTTTTGTTTTTTTTGGGTTTTCTATGACAATGTGTGTTTAGGGACCATTGACGTTGTCGGGGCTGTTGAATTTCATAGACGGACTATGGTCAAGCTGTGGAGACGAGCGGATTATAATATTCACAACAAACCATAAAGATAGGCTTGACCCGGCATTGCTACGTCCGGGTCGTATGGATATGCACATTTACATGGGACATTGCTCTTTCCAAGGATTCAAGACTTTAGCCTCCAACTACTTGGGTTTGAACGATGCCACAATGCCACACCGTCTCTATCCGGAGATTGAGCGTTTGATCGACGGGGAGGTAATCACGCCGGCGCAAGTGGCAGAGGAGCTGATGAAGAGCGAGGATGCTGACGTGGCTCTTGAGGGTTTGGTGAATGTTTTAGAGAAAATG
>NC_025692.1:4084440-4112467 GCF_000633955.1 Camelina sativa | reverse complement strand
GGTTTTCTATGACAATGTGTGTTTAGGGACCATTGACGTTGTCGGGGCTGTTGAATTTCATAGACGGACTATGGTCAAGCTGTGGAGACGAGCGGATTATAATATTCACAACAAACCATAAAGATAGGCTTGACCCGGCATTGCTACGTCCGGGTCGTATGGATATGCACATTTACATGGGACATTGCTCTTTCCAAGGATTCAAGACTTTAGCCTCCAACTACTTGGGTTTGAACGATGCCACAATGCCACACCGTCTCTATCCGGAGATTGAGCGTTTGATCGACGGGGAGGTAATCACGCCGGCGCAAGTGGCAGAGGAGCTGATGAAGAGCGAGGATGCTGACGTGGCTCTTGAGGGTTTGGTGAATGTTTTAGAGAAAATGCGGTTAAAATCCGAGGAGTCGAATCCGGTGATGATGAAGAAGAAAGAGAATAGAATGGAGATGGAAGAGATGAGCATAAGGCGTCGTGATACAGAGGGTTCTCCGAGGAAGAGCAGCAAAAGAATTAAGAAACTTGTTCTGTTTTGGACCTAATCGTACGTGTGTTAGTTACATGATCCATTAGTTCAAATGAGATTACGAGGGAACAAAAAAAAGTAGACGTAAGAGGCTAATTACAAATCTAAGTTAAGTTTCAAAAGTTTGGAATTCTCTGAGATGATGATATAAGTTGAGTGTTTTTCTTCAGAAATTTCTAATATGTTTATTTTGTAGGGTTGCATGTGAACCATTAATGTAAGACGCATTATGAAATATGAAACTTTATTTTTCTTTAAGAAAACTATTGAGATAGTCAACCATCACGTTGTGGGCTAGTGGTTCTAGCTTGGAAGGAAGAGTCGCCATGTTGGTTATCGCAAAATTGCTAGCTTTACCCTTTTGGCCACATGGATATGAACTTATTGCTTACGACGGTCTATTTAAAAGTTTGGGGACCAGATACCCTCTCCCCAAGGATTAGTTTTGGACCCCTCCATAAATAAAAAAAACTATTCAGATAGTCTTTGGAGGTACTTTACCAAAAATGTCATACAACACACTATCAATATACAAAGGACGAACCAAAATATAAGAAAAATATATAGAGTAAATCTTTTAATATCTTTTAATATCTTCTTAGTTGTTACACGGACTTTGAGAAGAGCAAATCTTTTAATATCTTACTTTATTTCTTTAATTTATTTATATGTGGTAATTAATATTCTAAACGGACTATATATTTAATGAAATTAGATATATATGTAGGCGAAACATATATATATATATATATACAAGAAAAAAAAGGAAATTGTTTATATCTTTTGTTCGGAAAATAGAAGGAAAAATACTTATTAAAAAATAAAAGAATTAGAATTTTTTTCTTTTTTAATATCACAATACAATTACAGTTTATATATAAACTCAATTTAACCAAAAGCCGCAAACGCACATTATATTGAACGGAGACCAAACCCTAAAGTCGGAAACGATGGTGTTCTCTGGAGATCTCCCTACTCCTGCATCGATATTTTCTACCTATGCATCACTAGCGGGAACCGTAATGATGATCAAACCAATGATTCACACGATAATTCCACAACCGGTGCATAACTTCGTTGTCTCTTACATCAAATCTTTAGTCGGCTCTCGTTCATCGACTCTCACGCTTGTCATCATGGATATGAACAAGACTGAGAGAAACGGGATGAGCAGGCAAAACGAGCTTTATTATGCGGCTCAAGCTTATCTCTCAAGCAAGATAAGCCCGGATGCATCAAAGCTAAGGATGACTAGAGACCCTAACAACAAGAACGTCAACTTAATTATACCCCAGCGAAGGAGAGGTTGTCTCCGATGTCTACAAAGGCATTGAGCTCAAGTGGCGGTATTTAGCTGGAAGCAACAAGAAAAGCACGGTTATAGATGGAGGAGTAGATGAGGAAACCGTCAATTGGGAATGCTTCGAGCTTAGCTTCGACAAGAAATACAAAGACTTGGTCGTGAACTCCTATGTACCTTACGTGGAAAAGAAAGCAGATGTGATCAAGAACAAGAGGAGAATCATCAAGATGCACTCCTACTCTCTCTATTCTTATAGCTGGCNGCTGGGAATCTGTCAACTTCGAGCACCCTTCCACATTCGACACGATGGCTATGACGCATAAGCTCAAGCGTTCTGTGATGGAAGATCTTGATCGGTTCATCAAAAGAAAAGATTACTACAAGAGAGTTGGAAAAGCTTGGAAGAGGGGTTACTTGTTGTACGGGCCACCGGGGACCGGGAAGTCTAGTCTAGTGGCAGCAATGGCTAACTACCTAAAGTTTGATATCTATGATCTCCAGCTCGGAAGCGTGAAAGGGGACGCCAGTCTGAGGAACTTACTTCTCGCCACTAAAAACAGCTCGATTCTTCTTGTCGAAGATATAGATTGTTCTGTGGATTTGCCCACAAGGTTGCAACCAGCAACCACGACCTATGGTGCTCCCGAGGTTTGGTCTTCACTTAATGGTTTTATGTTATGTAATCTATTTTGTGCTAGTAATACATGCATGGATCCTAAATAATTTTTGTATGAATAGGGATCAACACCACTAACATTATCAGGACTTTTAAACTGCATTGATGGGTTATGGTCTAGTTGCGGAGATGAACGCATAGTAATATTTACGACTAATAACAAGGAGAAGCTCGATCCTGCATTGCTCAGACCAGGCCGTATGGATATGCACATTTACTTGGGACATTGCAGTTTTGAGGGATTTGAAACATTGGCATCTAACTACTTAGGCTTGTCTCAGGACAATGGTGACACTCACCGTCTCTACCCGGACATCAAACGTTTGATTGATGGAGAAGTGTTGACTCCAGCTCAAGTCGCCGAGGAACTAATGAAAAATGAGGATGCTGATGTGGCGCTTGAGGGTTTGGTTAAGGTTCTCAAAAGGAAAAGATCAGAGTCGGAGAAATGTGATGATGAATCTAAGAAGAGGAAGATGCTCGAAGAGGGAGAAGAGGATAATCTAACATTGAGGAGACCTGAACAATCTAGAGTTGAGTGATTACAGTAAGGATTTTGGTACTTCATATAGTTTTTAGAGTTTCTGGTTTTGGGTTTTCAATTCTATTTTCTTGGTTCATCCATCAAACATTCTAAGGTTATATTTAAATTTATATTTTTTTGATAAGTAATATTCTCAAACTAATATGGCTATAATTATTGATAAGAATCAAACCACAATTTCACAACTGATCAATATCGAACAATCACAGCGATCGGATTACAAGATGAGACTCCAATGTTCGTAAAACAAGGAAGACTTGGATCCACCTTGAGAAGAAGAAGACTCTTCACAGAGATGAATCACCAACAAACCTAGAGAGAATCTAAAACGTTACAAAAACTTTTACAAATTCGCAATTAATGAAGCAGAAGATTCAAAACTTCTAATCGTTGCCGTTGAATATAATTTTAATCATCACGTGTCCACTCATTCCATATCAATTATCTATAGAGATCTACAAGTTACGCCTAATATAGTTTGAACTAAAAAATATCCAATGAAAAATAGATCCATACTAGAAAAATTATTAATTTATGTTTTATAAGATATTTATTTATAGAGATTTTACCTTATATTAAAAGGAAATATTCTATCGTTATATTATCACAAAGGAAAAAAGAAAAATACTCAACCAGAAAAAAAGGAAAAAAATATAAAAAAAGAAAAATTAAAGGAAAACTATCTCCCAATACAATATATAAACTAACAAAAATTAATCTAACTAAAAGCTTCAGACGCAACAACATATTGAAAAGGAGAGACCAAACCCTAATCTAAAAAACGATGGTGTTCTCTAGAGATATCCCTTCTCCGGCATCATCAATGGTCTCTAGTTACGCATCAATGATGGGATACATCACGATAATCAAGCCAATGATTAACACAATCATTCCACGTCCAGTTCAAAACTTCGTCGTCTCTTATCTCAAGTCCTTGGTTGGCTCTCGTTCATCGACGACTCTCACGCTTACCATCGATCAATTGTCAGCGGTGCATATTCACGACGAGCTTTACTACGCTGCTGAGGCTTATCTATCCACCAAGATAAGTCCAAATTCGTCCAGGCTAAATATAGCTAGAGACCCTACGCAGAAGGAGGTCAAATTTTACCTCAGTGACGGAGAGGTTGTCCCCGATGTCTACAATGGCGTTAAGCTTAAGTGGAGGTTTTTTGCTAACAACAAGAAGAAGTCTATGGTTGATGAGCATGGGGAACGCTATCATGGAAACTTCAATCGGGAATATTTTGAGCTGAGCTTTGACAAGAAACACAGAGATTTGGTGGTGAAATCCTATATACCTTACGTGGAGAGCAAGGCAATGGTAGTTAAGAGCAAGCGCAGAATCCTCAAGATGCATTCCAACTTGCAAATGGCATGGAAATCCGTGAACTTGGAGCACCCTTCAACCTTCGACACGATGGCTATGAACGAAGATCTCAAGCGCTCTGTGATGGAAGATCTTGACAAGTTCGTCCGAAGAAAAGATTATTACAAAAGAGTTGGAAAGGCTTGGAAGAGGGGTTACTTGCTATACGGTCCACCAGGGACCGGGAAGACTAGTTTAGTGGCCGCTATGGCTAACTACCTCAAGTTCGATATTTATGATCTCCAGCTTGCAAGCGTGAAGGGAGACGCCGAGCTAAGGACATTGCTTCTCGGCTCTAAGAACAGCTCGATTCTTCTTGTAGAAGATATTGACTGTTCCGTGGATTTGCCTACAAGATTGCAACCTGTAACCAAAACAACCCAAAAGTCCAAAAAAACGTTATGTGCTTCCAAGGTTGGTCTTCAAGATGATTTTAATATGAGTTTTTGAATCATTCTGTTTCTTGCAAACGATACATGGGTCGTACCTATACTTTTTTTATGTGTGAATAGGTATCAGCACCATTGACGTTATCAGGACTTTTGAATTGCATTGACGGGTTATGGTCGAGTTGTGGAAATGAACGCATAATAGTATTCACGACGAACAACAAGGAGAAACTCGATCCAGCATTGCTCAGACCAGGCCGTATGGATATGCACATTTACATGGGACATTGTAGTTTTGAGGGATTTAAGACATTGGCGTCTAACTATTTAGGCCTGTCTTCTAAGGAAAATGGTGACACTCACCATCTCTATCCGGATATCAAGCACTTGATTGAAGGACAAGTGTTGACTCCTGCTCAAGTCGCTGAGGAACTAATGAGAAGTGAAGGTGCTGATGCGGCCCTTGATGGTTTGGTAAAGATTCTCAAGAGAAAGAGGTCAGAGCTAGAGAATTGTGACGATGATAAATCTGTGAAGAAGATGAAGAAACTTGAAGAGGGAGAGAAAAGTATAGCCGACGATGAGGATACAATGAAAGTGGATACTCCGGCTCAAGTTGAGGATGGGGAGGAACTAATTGATAGTGAAGATGATGATGTGGCTCCCGAGTGGATCTCGAGGCCGACTGTTAGGCGTGGATTCCCAGGGTTCCCTGGAAGAGGGTTTTCTGGAAGAGGAGGGTTTCCTGGAAGAGGGTTTTCTGGAAGAGGTCACAGTTTTTGAAGATTTGAGCCTGTGAGAAGATGATGAAGACACTTGCAATAAGAACTGATGAAGTTAGTTTTGCACTTGAATTTAATTTATTTTGATATACGGTTTTGAAAGCCATACATGGGGACAGGACAAAATTATCATGACACTTTCTTATCAATTTTAATTTATCTTTATAATTTTCATTTTAATATTATAATGTCACATATTGAACATTATTTTAAGAAACATTTGTGGCTCTGTAAACCACATAGAGAAAAACAGAGAGACTTCAACATGCTTAATAACACAAGCGTGTCAGTAAATATTTTTAATCGATGTTTAAAATAAACTAGTTGTTAATCAACATGCTCAAGACTAGCAAAACTTTCGAATACTCCTTAAGGAAATATACTCACAACCTCACAAGTATTTTGTCATCTTCGTCAATCTTACTTGATATTAAAC
Source organism: Camelina sativa (assembly GCF_000633955.1). Taxonomy (NCBI): domain Eukaryota; kingdom Viridiplantae; phylum Streptophyta; class Magnoliopsida; order Brassicales; family Brassicaceae; genus Camelina; species Camelina sativa. The sequence continues at coordinate 4,106,445 of NC_025692.1, read as the reverse complement.
TACTCTTCATCTCCAAAGTCCTCACCAAACCTTGGAGGGCGATATCAACGTCTAGGCTCTTCATTAGCTCCTCTGCGACTTGACCTGGTGTCACAGCTTGTCCATCAATTAAACGTTTGATATCCGGGTAAAGAGGGTGTGGGCAATCATTGTCATGAGAGAGGCCCAAGTAGTTAGACGCCAACGTTTTGAACCCCTCAAAACAGCAATGTCCCATGTCAATCTTCATATCCATACAACATAGCAATGTTGGGTCAAGACTCTCCTTGTTGTTTGTCGTGAATATTACAACGCGTGTATGGCCATAAACCCGAGATAAGCAACCTAACAGTTGCGATAATTCCACATTCGATCCCTGTTGATCATACACACACACAACAACAACAAAAAGGTAAAACAATGGTAATTAGTTTGTAAATATTCTCTCTTTTTGAAAGGGGGCTTATATCACTTTCAAATTAAATTGCGGGAATGGGTTAAAATTGATATCAATAAATAAATTTGTTTTGGAACAGTCTTTGTAAAAGAAAAGAAAAAAAAACATAACCTTAAAATTACACACTTTGCGAATTTTAAAATGTAACTTTTTGGGAGGGGTATGGTCTAAAGAGATGTGTGTAATTTGGAACACTAATCAAGCACAAGAAGCTTGTTAAAGAAAGCAATAAATATAATTTTGAAAAGAAATCAAGAAAAGGAGAACAGACCTCGAGGGAGCCGTCTATATCCTCTACGAGGAGAATCGAGCTGTCCTTGGCTCTGGAGATAAGTCTCCTCGGGTCGAAGTCAGTTTTCAACCCTAGAGGGAGGGTTAGTTTATAGACATCGAAGTTAAGATATTTAGCCATAGCAGCAACAAGACTAGTCTTTCCGGTCCCTGGTTGCCCATGCAACAAGTGAAATCTCACCCAGTGCCGCCGTCGCCGGTCTCTTTTGTAGAAATCTTCCTTGCTGATGAACCGGTCAAGATCATCGATGAGGTCACGCTTGAGCCCTTCCTTCATAACAATCGTTTCAAAGGTTGAATGGTGATTGAGGCTCTTGATTGCCCAAGAGTCTCAGAGCAAAGAGAGTATGTGTGCATCTCGAGGATTCTCTTCCTGCTCTTGGCCTGGCTCTCCACAAAAGGTATGTAAGAGTCGAAAACCAAATCTCTGTGCTTTTCGTCAAATCTCAGCTCGAAGCACTGCTTATTGATATTTCCAGTATTTTTGTTATCAACGAAAATCCTCCACTTGAGCTCGACCCCTTGGTATATGTCGTCGAACATACATTCACCGACGTAAAACTTGACCAAGTCGACTCTGATTTTACTGAAAAGATATGCCCGAGTGGCGTCATGGAGTACGTTTTGCGTCCCAGCATCCGTCTTTTCCTCGATGATAACCGTGACTTGATGATCCTTTATACCAGTCAGCGAAGGTAAGCCGACAAGATACCGGAGTAGGAGATTAACAAGTATTGTATCGGACGAGTTATTGCTTGAACCACCGATTTGATCAACTTGAGAATCATGATTTACCGCCGCCGACGAGAAAGTCGATGTAAAAGAAGAAGAGATTTCTAAAAAACTGAGACTTAAATAGGGTTTAGTTTTAGTTTTTAAATATCAAGTATTTTGATATTTCAATCTCAGTTTTTTTATCTTTATTTTCCTCTTTCTTTGTGTAAAAGAAAAAAAAAATTGGGATAAATCTAATTGCTAATGCACGTTATACGACATAATTGATTCAAAATATATTTATAAGTTAAAAATTAAGGTTATGTAATTGCATAGTAAAGAAATAAAAATATTTTCCTACCAAAAAAAAATTAAAAATATTTTGCATAACTTATGAATGTTTTAGAGAAAGTGAGACTAACATCTGAGGAATTGAATCCGTTGGCGATGAAGAAGAAAGAGAGTAGATTGGAGATGGAAGGACTAAAATCTGAGGAATCGAATTCGTTGGCGATGAAGAAGAAAGAGAGTAGATTGGAGATGGAAGAGATGAGAATAAGGCGTGATACAGAGGGTTCTCCGAGGAAGAACAGCAAAAGACTTAAGAAACTTGTTCTGTTTTGGACCTAATCGTGCGTGTGTTACATATTCCATTAGTTCAACGAAGATTATGAGGAAACAAAAATAGACGTAAGAGGCTAATTACAACTAAAAAAGTTTGGAAATTTCTGAGTGAGTGTTTTAAGAACTTTCTTTTGTAGGAATATTTATTAAAATAGGGCTTTTGTGGGTTAAATATTTGAGATTGGGTACTCTAGTCCGGACTCTCGATTTTAGACTTTTTGTGTCAAAGACAATTTTGTTTTTGCCCTTCTGTATCTTCTCATTCGTTCTCTTCACCAGACAAACAATAACCATTTTTTCTTCCGACTGCCGCCGATCAAAATCCTTGTTTCTTCTTCCAACCATGACCTTCAAAACCATGGCACATGCTCCATTAACACTATCTCTGTCACTTTGACACAAGAAATTTTAGCCTTCGAGATACAAACGCCCCAACACCATCTCCAAACCAATTGATTTAATCTATTTCTTTTTGGTTAAAGAAAACTAAACCTTAAGGAGATACTATCTAGTGAACCCGAAGGCTCAATCATAAACATTGATCAATCAAACTTCTTTAATTTTCCATAAACCAAACAAGAAACTATGAGATAGAAATAATTGGATGGGTTTTTTATCCATTGGAATGGGCGGCGGCCAGCGTGTATAAACTGGGAGTTACTTTAATCTCTCACAGATCCAAAAATATTCATCTTCCAAATCACAGATTTAAGTCACGGGGGAAAAATTAGCTGAGAAAACAGAGAGAAAATCGTGAGAGAAGAGAGAATCATGAGAGAGAAGAGGGGCAATTTTATAATTTTAGATCAAATTAGATACTTATTTTTTGTAAGTCCGGATAATAATACCTAAATTCATAAGAATTTGAGAAAAAGGCTTATATCTGTCATTGATCTTTATTTTGTAGGGATGCATGAGACCAATATTGTAAGACACATTAAGAATATGGAACTTTATTTTTCTTTAGTGTTGAGATAGTCTCGGGAGGTTCATACTTCATACTCTACCAAGAATGTCATATACAACACACATTATTACTATATATACAAAGGAAGACCCAAAGAAAAGATAAAATGTAGAATAGAGAGTCTCTTGTTACGGAGACTTTGAGAAGAGCAAATCTTAAACTAGTCACCTACATCTACCTACCTAACTATATATATATATATATATTTTATGAAAATTGGATATATGTTCGCAAAATAGAGAGAAAGAAATTGGATAATATAAAAGAAAATGAAAATTATTTTCTTCTTTTGTCACAAAAGAGAAAGAAAAACCTTAATTAAAAAAAAAAAGAAAAGAAAACTATCTCACAATACAACTATCTTAAACTCAACTAGGTACCCGCACTATATGCAGGATGAATATTATCATTATTATTTGAGATTTAAGATTTTTTTGTGAAAAACAAAATTTGTAAGTAATTTTTTTTTCGTTTATTCAAGTTTGCGTTTATTTTGTGTAAAAATATGTTTCATCCGTGAAATATTTAAACGTGAAAAAGAATTTCAACGTTGTGGAGAAAGTTTTGATGTCATTTTTTGTGTTTCTAAAATCAAATTCACATTTTTTATGTTTCACATTATTATCTACATGACTATGTCACTAAATAGATAAAGTAATATTTTTTAGACCAATCAATTTAATTTAAACTAATCCTAAGTGTAAAAATGCAATGAGAAAAATGTATAAAAAGTGGTAAATAATTAAAAAGTGTAGCTCTGGTGGAAACTTATAGAAATAAATGATTGTCTAGGATTTTCAAAAAATTAAATAACACATACCATGTTAAGATTCTGAGTCACATATATTAAAAAAATTATTGAAAATTTTAAATAGGAGATGAAGTTTTGTTGTTCAAAAGTTTAATTGGTGAATAGATTTAAAATAGTTTGCTAGATGTTATTTATTTTTAAGATTATATTGTGATAATTAATTTTTAATATACATGAATAGTTATCAGATTTTTTTTAAAAGGAGAATAAGTTTTGCCTTTAAAAATTTAAATAGATGAATAAGTTTAAATTGTTTGTGGTATGTAATTTATTTTTATGATTATTGTGATAATTCATTTAATTATTATTTTAAATATAGTTGAATAGTCATAGACTTTTTCAAAACAGGACACTAAGTTTAGTATTTCAAAAAGTTAAATAAATGGTTTATAATTTTTGTGAAATGTAATTTAATTTTCATAATTAAATAGATTGTGAAAGTGATAATTAAATACATTTTTGGATTTTAATAGTTGATTAAATCTTTAATTTTATAAAATTAATAGAAATAAACATTGTCTCATATATTTTAATAATATATTTATGTAAATAATAATAAAAAGTAAGGAAAATTACATTTCAGGCTCTTCTCTCTTAGTGCGACGAAAAAGGCAATACTTTGAACGCAACCGTTTCGTTAATTTTTTTCTGGCCGGCATCACCTTTGGCGTCGACCATAATTCCAATTCATATTTCGTTTGGAGTTTCTTCTCTTTACATAAAATTCATTTAAATCCAGAGACCCTCAAATCCATCTTCTTTAATTCATGAAAAAGTTTCCAAGATTTCCGATGAAACGAGATGGGTTTCACCGACAATTAAATCCATGCAGTCTGCCTCAGATCTATTCCCCTAATCATATAAAACTGGGTTCGATTTCAGAGAGTCATGTTGCAGAGCCACCATCAGTGGCCTTGAAGATGGACCAAATTCCTCAGTTTCGGCACAACCGTCGAAGGTCTTGCGGGCTCAGTAGACCGAAATCTCTCTCTTCCATAATTATGCGTTTCGGTTGGCTATTCGTAGCCATCCATCTCTCTTGTAGAACGTTTTTCCGGCGATCACAATTGTGTTGTTGCCGGTGTTTCGTCTTCAATTATGTTTCATCTTCTTCTTGAAGCCAATTAGACATCATTGGCCTAAGAATGAAGTGGCATTTTCGGCAGTTGTCGTTTCCCTCCGCCAAATGGTATGTAGATGTAATTTGGATATTGATCCTGGTATCATTTGGATTTGGATTGACAATAAAAGCGAATGGAAGAGATTCTTAATGCAGACATCGGTTCATAGCCCCGGTTCGAGACATTGCCTAAGACCTTCCCCATCGGCAAGTTTATAGGGGAGTTCTTAGCAATTTGGTGGAAAAAAATAAATCAGAACAAAAGGAAAAATCTAAGAGAACCCCTTATATAGTATACCCATTTCTGATCTAAGAGACGATACGTGTCAACATTGTATTGGTCGAACAAAATACCCAAATTTATTTTCCTTATTTTTCTTCTTCTTCTTCTCTCCCTCTCTTTCGCGAAAATCTGCGAAGAACGACAATCGGAACGATAATCGGACGAGATCGAATCGTTATATGAGGTTATCGAGCGTTTTAGCAACATCTCCATCGTGGCTGAGTCTCAACGTGGACTATGGTTCAGCTAATCGGCGAGTCGGTTCATTGAAAACGTTGAGTCTCCTTCACCAAATCGAAGCATTTCTTTCACCAATTCGGAGATTTGAATCTACAATAGTTTTTCTCATGGTACGTTTCTATTTCTAATTGTGTAAATTAGTGTTTAGTTAAAGTTTAGAGATTAGACTTTGAGGTACACAATACACTTCAAAAACTTCTAACAACTGTCGCCATTGATCTCTTCGGATGGGTTTGATTCTGTTTATCCCATCTTTTTCAGGTAGAGGCACAAGACGCTGCGGAGCTAAAGCACAAGACGCTGCGGAGCTAAAGCACAAGAGACTCGTCAAGTTGTTGGGATACTGTTTCGATGAAGATGAAAGGCTTCTTGTTTCAGAGTTCATGCCTAATGATACTCTTGCTAAGCGTTTGTTCCATCGTATGATTCCTTCTCTCTTCATCTTTTTCTTTTGTGAATCTGAGGTTAAAGACGTTGCATTGTTGGTTTATGTGACATGTTTTGTTTTAAAGATGGTGTTAAAGTATCTGCTGTTATAGAATCGATTGAAACAGAACTAGCTAGCATCTTCTCTGTTTTGAATCTGGAGGCAAAGAGAAGTAATATTGGTGATTTATGTGTCACATTAAACATTGGTGAATCTGAGGTTTGTGTGTCAAGAACTCATGATTGTGCATGTAGAATTGATTGAAACAGAACTTATTAGCATTCTCGGTTTTAATTCTGAAGTCATAGAGAGGCGGCATTGGTGGTTTAAGTAGCATGGTTGTGCTTTGGATTCTTAATGAAAGAAACTTTTACATGACTAGCATGTATAAATGTATCTGCTTTTGTGGAATGTTTTACAACAGAACTTGTATCTGCTTCAAGAGAACCCAACTCTCAAAGAAGCGAAGAGAGAAACATCAGAGGCAACATGTATCAAAGCTGAAACACAAAGAAGAAGCTTCTTCAGATGCTATGGAAGTGGAAGACAAAGCCAGCGTTGACGGTCATGTCTCAGCACTGTCCACGCTAACCACTGCAGACACAAGACCTTTGTTCCACGGTCTGTTCATAGGGAGAAACAGACCAAATTTTATATCTTTGAGACAATGGAAATCAGGTGAATAAGCGTTCTTCTGCTTTTGGTTGTTAGTTCAATTTTGCGGGAAGGCTTCTGATTCCTAGAGGGAACTCATTGAAGCGAGTAGAAGCAACTACTGGTTGTCGTGTGTATATTAGAGGGAAAGGTGGTTCAGTAGCAAGCAGATTGAGGAAGAAGACTAGTGTCGAAAGCAATACTAAACCTTTCCATCAGCTTGATGGTGATGATCAATCAGAAGATGCATTAAACTTTTATGCTGTGTAAAAACTCTTAATCACCTCTTGTTTGTCTTAGGAATAACGATATGGGACTGCTATCACTCCCGTTGTTATATGGAACAAAGATAAACGATATAATCATTGCTGGAGAATGGTGGAGAATGGTCACACCCAAATTTCTGGTACAAGACCAACAAATTGGGTCTGTTCTCCCATTCTTTACTGTNTATCTGCTGTTATAGAATCGATTGAAACTGAACTAGCTAGCATCTTCTCTATTTTGAATCTGGAGGCAAAGAGAAGTAATATTGGTGATTTATGTGTCACATTAAACATTGGTGAATTTGAGGTTTGTGTGTCAAGAACTCATGATTGTGCATGTAGAATTGATTGAAACAGAACTTATTAGCATTCTCGGTTTTAATTCTGAAGTCATAGAGAGGCGGCATTGGTGGTTTAAGTAGCATGGTTGTGCTTTAGATTCTTAATGAAAGAAACTTTTATATGACTAACATGTATAAATGTATCTGCTTTTGTGGAATGTTTTACAACAGAACTTGTATCTGCTTCAAGAGAACCCAACTCTCAAAGAAGCGAAGAGAGAAACATCAGAGGCAACATGTATCAAAGTTGAAACACAAAGAAGAAGCTTCTTCAGATGCTATGGAAGTGGAAGACAAAGCCAGCGTTGATGGTCATGTCTCAGCACTGTCCATGATAACCACTGCAGACACAAGACCTTTGTTCCACAGTCTGTTCATAGGGAGACTGGTCCAAATTTCTGGTACAAGACCAACAAATTGGGTCTGTTCTCCCATTCTTTACTGTTTTAAAAACACACTCAACCAAAACACAGCTTGTTTAGAAACAGAACCTAAAAATTTGGCACAAATCAATATTACATTAATCATTTTCCCCATTTATGAATTGCACTTCTATTGTAATATGTATTAATGTTTTTATTATGTTTTGTATGTTTGAAAATTAATTAAATGCAATATCTTCTATTTTTATAAAATCTTAAATGTTTACACATTTATACCACTTCTATTCTATTTAAAAATTTTAAATTTCAAAAAAAAATTATTTTCAAAAATAAGATACCCAAAATTAGAACCTACCATTGGAGAAGAAAATTTTAACTAAGAAATCATGGGTTCTTATATTCAAAACAAAACACAATTAATTCATAAAATAACCAAACAGTGTTTAAACAACCCACAAATAAGAGACCACCGATAATCTTGCTCTAAGGATATGGTGGCGAGAGATCAGATTGTCTTTGATTTTACGAATAGACTTTAACAAATTTTTATATGGGTGCTTTTGGGGATGTCAGCATGGAACGAGATTCAGAAGATGATATTCAACATTTCATCATTTATGGGCATTAGCTATAACAAAAAAACATGTCATCTCCCGTTTGCTGGAGATGTGTTGTTGGGAAGCGATGCGACGTTTATTGGAGTTTCGTCAGAAGAACGATAGCCAAACAAGATAATCATGTAAGGAAGAAGACGAATAAGGAAAATAATAGATTTGATTATCTATTAGTTTGTAAAGCTTACAAAGAACAGCTGCGTTTATTTCACTTTTTCGATGGTGTTTTCTTCTTCTTAACTTTTAATCTTTAATCGTCTCTTTGTTAGATTTGTATGTCCTAGAATAATAACTATGTAATCTCTGTTTCAATTTTAATAAAGTAAAGTAAGATGTTAAAAAAAAAGTATGAACATTTATTAAAAAAAAAAAGTAAGAGCATTTATTAAAAAAAAGTATAGGAGATCTGTGAGGAAGAGTGATTGTCTGTTAATATATAGGAAATTTAACCATTAACCAAAAAAGAAAAAAAAACTCAATTTGAGTAGAAGCCGCAAACGCAACAACATCGAAGGGAGACCAAATCCTAAACTCGAAAAAATGATGGTGTTCTATAGAGATCTCCCTTCTCCTGCATCGTTATTCTCTACCTATGCATCACTAGCAGGAACCATCATGATGATCAAACCAATGATTCACACGATAATTCCACAGCCGGTGCAGAACTTCGTTGTCTCTTACCTCAAATCTTTAGTCGGCTCTTCTCGTTCATCGACGACTCTCACGCTTGTCATCAGTGACATGAAGGGGAATGAGGGAAGCGGGATAAGGAGGAAAAACGAGCTTTATTTTTCGGCTCAAACTTATCTCTCAAGTAAGATAAGCCCCGATGCATCAAAGCTAAGGATGACTAGAGACCCTAACAATAAGAACGTCAACTTATACCTCAGCCAAGGAGAGGTTGTCTCCGATGTCTACAAAGGCATTCAGCTCAAGTGGCTGTATTTAGCTGGAAGCAAAAAGACAAGCACGGTTATAGATGGTGGACAAGATAATGAAATCGTCAATTCGGAATGCTACGAGCTAAGCTTCGACAAGAAACACAGAGACTTGGTCGTGAACTCCTATGTACCTTACGTGGAGAGGAAATCAAAGGTGATCAAGAACGAGGCGAGAATCATCAAGATGCACTCCTACTCTAGCTATTCTCATCGCTGGGAATCTGTCAACTTCGAGCACCCTTCCACATTCGACACGATGGCTATGACGCATAAGCTCAAGCGTTCTGTGATGGAAGATCTTGATCGGTTCATCAAAAGAAAAGATTACTACAAGAGAGTTGGAAAAGCTTGGAAGAGGGGTTACTTGTTGTACGGACCACCAGGGACCGGGAAGTCTAGTCTAGTGGCAGCAATGGCTAACTACCTCAAGTTTGATATCTATGATCTCCAGCTCGCAAGCGTGCAAGGGGACGCCAATCTGAGGAGGTTGCTTCTCGCCACTAATAACAGCTCGATTCTTCTTGTAGAAGATATAGATTGTTCTGTGGATTTGCCTACAAGGTTGCAACCTGCAACCACGACCTATGGTGCTCCCCAGGTTTGGTCTTCACAATTGTTACATGTTATAAAGTTTGTTTTCTGCAACTAGTACATGGATCCTAAAGAAGTTTTGTATGAATTAGGGATCAACACCACTGACATTATCAGGACTATTAAACTGCATTGATGGGTTATGGTCTAGTTGCGGAGATGAACGCATAGTAATATTCACTACTAACAACAAGGAGAAGCTCGATCCTGCATTGCTCAGACCAGGCCGTATGGATATGCACATTTACTTGGGACATTGCAGTTTTGAGGGATTTAAAACATTGGCATCTAACTACTTAGGCTTGTCTCAGGACAATGATGACACTCACCGTCTCTACCCGGACATCAAACGTTTGATTGATGGACAAGTGTTGACTCCAGCTCAAGTCGCCGAGGAACTAATGAAAAATGAAGATGCTGATGTGGCGCTTGAGGGTTTGGTTAAGGTTCTCAAAAGGAAGAGATCAGAGTCGGAGAAATGTAATGATGAATCTAAGAGGATGAAGATGATCGAAGAGGATATCCAAGATTGAGGAGACCTGAACAATCTAGTTTTCACTAGAGAGAGATTCTTACAAATCGAGGTTTCGATAAGGATTTGGTACTTCATATCGTTCTTCTAGTTTCGTGTATTCAACTCTTTTTTTTTTTGGTTCATTCATCAAATATATTTAAGTTATGTTTAAATTTGTATGTTTTTCAATTAAATATAATTATTCTATGGACATCTTTCAAAAACTTTGAATTCTTCGTAAATATTAACTACTAACATATAACATTCAATTAGTTTCTCTAAATAAGAAATGTCTTAATTTTTTTTTTACTAATATAAAATAATCAAATTCACACAACAATAATTATGATTTTAGTGATAAATACCAAAGGTGTTATTATCATTAGTTATTTTGTAAATTTGTGATTTTGGATTAAAATTATTTTCTAAATTTGTTAAGATCATAATCGAAATTTTGAGAGCATATTCAATATAATATTTTTTAATTTGTAAAAATATTACATAAATTGTTTACAAAAATATTTAGGGAGATATTTTGCTAAAGAGAGATTTAGGGAGATAAAAGAGAGATTTAGGGAGATATGATATTATAATGTCAAATTGAATATTTTTTAAACAAACTAGTCATTGTTTAAAGGTCAAACATTTGCCAACTTGGATATGTTTGAATTTGTTTGCAAAAAAAAAAAGATATCTCTCAATTTATTTAGGGGGTATATTCAACTAAACATTTTGACTGATTTGTTTAAAATTTACAAATTCCATGTTATTCAATCATGAATTTTAAAAAGTCTTCTAACATCCACTATTATTAAATTAATGATTAAAAAAATATACTTTAAAATCTACTCTTATTCAAAAGAGTTTGTGGATTTGAATTTTAATAATTTTAAAGGATTCTAAAGAATTTGAGAGTATTTCTTTAGTTAAAAATACAGAAATCCAAATTTCATGGTTTTAGATAGAATTTGAAAGAATTTAACAATAAATTATATCATGGATCAATTGTTCGCAACATGTACAAAACACCATATACTTATTATTCATTCTTCACCACATGTAATGTCAATACTTATTATGGGAATGATTTTATAGAGGTTAAATGTGAAGCAAAATACATATCATTTGTTTTAGATAGTTACCCGCCATATGTGGAGAAGGAAGCAGCTGAGATTAGAGCTAAAGCCAAATTAGTGAGTTTCTATGTGAATTCAAACTCTCTATAGTGGAATAATATTAGGCTTCTTCATCCATCAACCTTTGATACAATGGCATTGAACCAAGAAGCAAAAACTATTTTGATAAATGATCTTAAATGTTTCATTGGGAGAAATTAGGCCATTGTTTTATTATTATCAATATTACTGCCAAATTTAAATAAATGTAATAATTGCCACCTAAAAATGAATCTAGATTTTTTTCTAAATATATGTTATCCTTTAATTTCCACTAAAACATAATTTTATAATTTCCTGCAAAATTTCTAATTCCGCAATTTACTAATTGTCTTACAAAAATAGAATTAAAATAATAATAATCCAAAATTTTCTCAACCTTTGAGTTTTTATAAAATATTATGAGTTTGTTTTGAAATTTTGGATATTTAATGCTAATTTTGTTAAACAAAAAAAAGTGAGAATTTTTGTAAAGGAAATACTTATTATGAGGAAATATTTACTTTTTGTAAAGGAAATACTTATCATGATTTAGAGTTATGCATTTCTTTCCATTATATTATCATGAGAAAATACTTAATTTTTGTAAAGGAAATTTTAAGTTTATAAAACTTACTAAATTTTGTTCTTTTGATTTTTTTTTCTTTAAGTCTATTATCTTGAAATTTTTTTTTGTCTGAGATACTCATATTACAATTTTCATTATATTATATTTACATATTTAAAATTGGTATAAAAATCTGGTTCTAGTTAATAACATATTCTAAAACATTTTCTCAACCTCTCAATTATAAAGAAAGATCTACATTAATATGACACAGGTACTAAAACAATCCAATTTTACTAAATAAGATTTTCAATATATGGGTTGTTCCCCCAATTTTCATCAAGATAAATGATTAGCTCCCTATTGGAAAAAAAAAAAAAAATTGATTAGCTCCCTCTCTAGAGTATTTATAAACCTCTTCTACTTTGGGTGCCTTTGGTAAATTCGGTGCGTTTCAGATCATAACGATGTTTTCTCTTAGAAATCTTCCTTCACTTGCACCGATTGTCTCGGCCTACGCATTATTGACGGGATACATCATGATGATCAAACCATTTCTTGATACAACAATTCCACCTCCGCTACAAAACTACATCATCGCTTATATCAACTCTTTCTTTATCTCAACTCCATCGACTCTAACTCTCATCATCGATGACCAGATCAAAAATGGAATGTACAACGAGCTCTACGGGGCTGCTCAGGTTTATTTGTCCACCAAGATCAACACCGACGCGGAAAGGCTAAGGATCTCTAGAGACCGCAGTGAAAAAAACGTCAATTTAAACCTCAGCGTAGGAGAAGTTGTCTCGGATGTCTACCAAGGCATTGAGCTCAAGTGGCGGTTTTGTGTTAACAGCAAGAAGAGCAATATGGTTCACGACTTGGGGGAACACTTTAAGCTAGACCCCGATAGGGAAAGTTTTGAACTTAGCTTTGAAAAGAAACACAGAGACTTGGTCTTGAATTCTTATGTACCTTACGTGGAGAGAAAGGCAAAGGTGATCAACAATGAGAGGAAAAGCATCAAGATGTACTCCTACTGTTACATGTATTCAAAATGGCAATCCGTGAACCTCAAGCACCCCTCAACATTTCACACCATGGCTATGAAAGAAGAGCTCAAGCGTTCTGTGATGGGAGATCTTGACCGGTTCATCAGAAGGAAAGACTTTTACAAAAAAGTAGGGAAACCCTGGAAAAGGGGTTACTTGCTATACGGCCCACCTGGGACTGGGAAGACTAGCCTAGTTGCAGCTATGGCTAACTACCTTAAGTTTGATATCTATGATCTCCAGCTTGCAAGCGTGAGGGAGGACGCTGATCTAAAGAGATTACTTCTCGGTACTACGAACAGCTCGATTCTTTTGATAGAAGATATAGACCGCGCCGTGGATTTGCATACAAGGTTGCAACCTAAGACTCATGAAGATTCTAAGGTTTGGTCTTCTTCACATTAGTAATTTTATTTTCACTAAAAACTACCATTAATTTATAGATTATCACGAAATGCTTGCAACCAATACGTGGATCCTTGGTGGATAGGGATCAGCAACGTTGACGTTATCAGGGATCCTTAATTGCATAGATGGGTTATGGTCGAGCTGTGGAGACGAACGCATTGTAATCTTCACCACAAACCACAAGGAGAGGCTCGATCCGGCATTGCTTAGGCCAGGGCGTATGGATATGCATATACACATGGGACATTGTTGTTTTGATGTATTCAAGACTTTGGCGTCTAACTACTTGGGATTGTCTCCCGATGACCCTCACCATCTCTACCCGGAAATCAAGCGTTTGATTGATGGAGAAGTGTTGACTCCAGCTCAAGTTGCAGAGGAGCTCATGAAAAATGAGGATGCTGATGTGGCGCTCGAGGGTTTGGTTAAAGTTCTAAGAAGGAAGAGGTCAGAGTTGGAAAAGTATGATGGTGAAATATAAGGAAAAGATGGAGAAACTGGAAGAGAAGGATTGATGAACCCGGGAATTGTAATCCTTTTATGAGTTACAATCTTGATTTAAACAATAATACTACACAAATATATAAACCCTGTTTGTTTTTATTTATCATCCGAGTAGTCAGTCTAGATTTGTGGTTTGGCATTAAAGTATTGAGTCTAGATTTTAAGCTTCAATTGCCCGATTCTAAAATCAGTTTAGAATTAGAACTCGGATTCTAGGATTTGATATTTTGTATTTGCAAAATAAAAAGGAACAACATCAATGATGCATGGCATTTGCTTTTAAAATAAAACAACGTAGGAGAGAAAAACCAAACTGATATCCACTATTAATGAAGCTTTTAGCCATAGAGTACGAAAAACATAATCCACATAAAGACAAAAGAGAAAAGCTAAACTTATCACATATCAAAGGTTTCTAATTTTAAAGATTAACAGAGCCAAAACAAAATTTTAAAATCAGTAATCGTTTTTAATATTTGGCCACCAAGTTTATAAAAGCTGCATCCACCAGCTAGCGTTAATTCACAATTCCCAACACAAAGTTAAGACTTCTTGTGCTCCTACATTGTAATATGCAAGTGACATATCGTCCTTTAATACGCCAGCTTTCCCACTCAAAGTCTGTTTGCTTGCTGGAATTCTGAGGATCACAGCTATTTTCTCTTTCAAACGTGCCACGTTTTCCAATAACGACGGCACCATGACCTCCATGTATGCATCTAAGGCGTGGGGAAAAGAAATCCTGACTCTACCCCAACCCTGAAAATGTTATAACTAACTGCTTAGATACAACAACTCAGACGAAAAGAAAAAAGAAATGACAGGTAAGCAAGAGTCCGGAGAAAACATTACCGGATGTTGAGCAAGAAACTCGTCTTCTGGAACAAGGGCCAACTCGTCACACCTTTGTCTCTTTGGCTCTAATGGTTTTGGTGGACGAAGAGCAAATTGCTTCATCACTAAAAAATGTGCAAATCCTGGATCCATATCCTCCCCCTCTCGCTTGCCACTTGCTTTCTCCCCATGCTCCTTCCGTTTCTTCTACCAATGCTCCTTCTGGAAACGATCCCATTGAACACGATGGAAACAAACAGTTCTCAAGAATGGTCTCCATATCAGCGGCCTTCTTTCTCAGCTTTTCTTTCAAGATTTGAGGACATAAAACTTCCCCGTACGCTTGAACAATTCCACTGAAAAGAGTGAACCTGCCATCACTTGGATTCAAAATAAACTCAAACCGAGGATCCATACTCACTCTTTCCTTGAAACCCACCCATAACCCTTCCCCATACCGCGCCACAAACTGCGCTGTGAGCTTAATAATATCAAGCTCCTCAGGCGTCATCCCTACATGAAGTCTATACGCAAACTTGTGATATTCTAGGGGTGGAGGAGGAACCATGAATTCTGCTGGAAGAAAGGTCTGTGAATCACCATATCCTGAATTCCTAGTTGCAGCTATAGCTGTCAATTGGGCGGGCCGCCCATTTTTGTGCTGACCATGGTCAGACTAAAAAATAAATGGTCTATTTGGGCATTTGACCATTTTTGTCCATTGACCATATGAGTTTAACCAAATGGACAATGGGTTGTCCACTTACCAAAATGAGAAATTCCATTTACAACTAAATAATTTTAAATTATTATATTTTACATTTATAAATTTTTATTTTCATAAATACATTTATAATTTTTTTTCATAAAACAGATAAATTATTGTATTTGCGGAAAAGTGATTTTACGATTTTAGCGGGAAAACACAGTTTTACGGTTTTGGCAGGAAAATGTAATTTTACGGTTTTGGCGGGAAAAGACAGTTTTACGGTTTTGGCGGAAAAACGTAATTTTACGGTTTTGGCGGGAAACACACAATTTTACGATTTTGGCGGGAAAACACAATTTTACAATTTTGGCAGGAAAAGTGATTTTACAAATTTGGCGGGAAAACACAGTTTTACGGTTTTGGCGGGAAAACGTAATTTTTCGGTTTTGGCGGGAAAACGTAATTTTACGGTTTTGGCGGGAAAACACAGTTTTACGGTTTTGGCGGAAAAACACAATTTTACAGTTTTGGCGGAAAAACGTAATTTTACGGTTTTGGCGGAAAAACATAATTTTACGGTTTTGGCGGGAAAACGTAATTTTACGGTTTTGGCGGGAAAACACAGTTTTACGGTTTTGGCGGAAAAACACAATTTTACAGTTTTGGCGGGAAAACGTAATTTTACGGTTTTGGCGGAAAAACATAATTTTACGGTTTTGGCGGGAAAACGTAATTTTACGGTTTTGGCGGGAAAACACAGTTTTACGGTTTTGGCGGAAAAACACAATTTTACAGTTTTGGCGGGAAAACGTAATTTTACGGTTTTGGCGGAAAAACATAATTTTACGGTTTTGGCGGGAAAACGTAATTTTACGGTTTTGGCAAAAAATGTGGATTTTCTAATTTTGGTTTTGAGGAGAAACTGTAATTACGTAATTTTCCACCAAACTCATAGTTTTAGAAGAGAAATAACAAAAATAAATTAGATTTTATAAAGGAAACGACAAAATAAAATTCATATTTTATAAAAGAAAATAACAAAAATAATACTTAGATTTTATAAGTGAATAACAACAAAAATAAATTCAGATTTTATAAAAGAAAATAACAAAAATAAAACTCAGATTTTATAAGTGAATAGAAAAAAAAAATAACAAAAATAAATTTTAGATTTTATAAGTGAATGGCAATAAAAAAAATGGGCTGTCCATGGTCATGACCATTTGAAAATGGTCTTAATGGGCATGGACATTTTGTGGACCATTGTCCATTTGGGACTGTCCAACTTTGGCCCATGCAAAAGAATGTCCAGATGGACTCGCCCAAATGGTCCATTTGACAGCTCTAGTTGGAGCAACTGGCTGGATATGTGTAGCCTGAGCTCCATCTTGATTCTGAGCACGGTACTCAGTAAGCTTATGCTGGTAAAACGCGTGATAAGGATCAGAGCTATTCAAAAAGCTGAATATTGCTTCATTCTCATATTTGTCTGTGACCCTCCTCTCAGTCTCCAACCCTTCTTTTGCCAGGAAAAATGCAGTTCTCTCTAGCATAGTTTTGATATCTGGAGGTGGAATTGCTACACCCGTTGGAGCTTGACTTGGATTGCTCTCTTTGAATTCCTGATCCTTCAAACGAGGAAGTGGTCTGAGATTCCCGTCAGCCCGGAGCCGCACTTTTTGACTCTCTGGTAACGTATTCCACAGATCTTTTGCTTCCTGAAATAAAAAATAATCACAAATCAAATCACACAAGCTATAGCTTTTAAACTAAGAAAAATGTTGAGATAACATACCTCAACCAAAGTGATTCTGTTGACCTTCCCTGTGATTCCCAAACGAAGCAATCCGCGTCCGTGACGCCATTCTTCAAAATGTCTCTCAAAGGCCCTTTTTCCCCCATAGCTATAGTTTCCACAGATCTCACATTTATATTCCTACAAGAAAAGTTTAATATCAGTATCACAAAACTCTCTCTCTCTCTCTCTCTCTCTCTCTCTCTCTCATCATTTAACATCAATGGTCTAGTAACTACATTACCTGGCCAAGGCCTAGTTTGTAGAGCCAGTATGGTATTGGCTTCCCATCCCAACCCATTGCTACACTTTCTGACTCTGTATGAGCTTCCTCTTCCTCCATCACTTCAACTGTCAAAGCCTTTCTCTTCTTTTCTACGTTTTGTTTTGTCCTCTCGATTGCCTGTATATAAGGTGACCGCATGATAGTTCAAGCACAACTAAATACCTGACATGCTCGGGGAGGGGAAAAGAAAATGTAAATATAACAAACCTCATCAAGTAAATCACAGAGTTTCTTTTCCAGTCGCGCTTGCTGAACAAAAATGGAATCCATTAAGCATAACCCACTCATACTGGAAACAAAATGCGCTACTAGGAGATCATAACATGTGTAAGTTAATACCTTCGTCAGGAAAAGTCTCTCAGCACACTGCTGCTGAGCACCACTAGTGCTCAGTCCCAATGCCACCAACGCTTGAATGACATAAAAAGGACAGACAAATTAGGGGAATATATATGCTTCAAGAAGCATGATTATTACCTTCGTTAGCTTTTCAAGCTCCACATCTACCAGTTCCTCAACTGTGGTATAGCAATCAAGATCCATAACAGCATGGTGAGATGGATTAGGCTCATGTTCCTGGTTATGGTGGTTCTCCCCGCCTTTCACTTTCCCCTCTGCATACTGCTCTTCAAAAATCAGTTTCAAACTGCAAGAAACCAGCAAAAGTAATTTACAAAATCATAATATGAATCAAAACCTTATCATAACATCTCAGCACTTTGGGATTTTCAATACAAGCATCATCTAGTTATAATCGCTCTGATAGAAACAAGTTGCTAGAGGTACCCAAAAAAAAAAAAAACAATCCCAAATTTTATGCAGAAGTAGTAAAGAACCCGTACACACGCCTTATAAATATACATGTAGAACACGGTAAAACAATAAAGAAAGAGAGGGGCAAAAAACCTTGTGGAGTATTCTGTCCAAATCTTGCAGCGGCTCAGTTCGCTGGAAAAAGTAGATTAAATACTCTAGCAGAGCTTCCATATACTCTGCGTATTGCCTTACATGGATAGAAACAAGTCCAAAAGACAGAGAGAGAGAGAGAAAAGCTTTCAGTTGAAGGTAGAAGAAACAACGAATGGAGATCTCTAGGTAGAAGAAAACTCAATGAAATATTTTACCTCGACAACTTAAGTTTACATATCATGCAAGTCCAAGAACCGACCAGAGCATTCCTGCGCAACAGACAAAGAAGATTTTAACAATGTTGAACAAAGGGACTTAATACAATGTCATCAAGAAACAGAAACTCACCTCTACACTGAACCCAATTACTGGTTCATCCTTGAGGAGTGATTCATGAGCATCAACGAGGCATTCAGAAGGATGAATTCTATGATATTCATGTATCTGTAGGTTTATGAATGAAGATAGATAGTTAAGAATTTAAAGAATTTCACCATCAATAAAGCAAAGACTCGGAATTCAGCTGGGAAACGTTACTAAAATATAGACAGTGATTTTTGTATAAGAGATTCTTAATTTTGTCAAATTAAACCGAGAAACAAAGATCATGCTGGATTGAAAAATAAGAAGGGGTCCATCTACTATAAATATATAAAGATAAAGGTAAAAGCAGGTCCTGATACAGAATATGCAAAAGGGAAAGAAGCAAACCTCTTCCAGTCGAGACAAAAATGCATCAGACAAATTCGTAAACGTTGCAGTCTGGTCAACATGCGGAGCTATTGCATATTTAATCTCCCCATCCTTCTTGTCATCGGAATGAACCTTACAGTAAACAAGAAGCAAGGTTAACCAAGCAGAATAACTTCGCCCAAGGCATCTACTGATGTGAACTACAAGTGATTTTACAGTCAAGACTAAAGTGGCCTCTAGGTTAGTAAGTAACATAACTCAAACAAGAATCTCGGAATTCAGCTGGGAAACAGAACTAAAATACCGACAGTGACTTTTGTATAAGAGATTCTTCAAATGAAACTGAGAAAACAAAGGGGTCCATCTACTATATATATATAAAGGTAAAAGCAGGTCGTGATACAGAGGATGCAAAAGGGAAAGAAGCAAACATGTACCAGTCGAGACAAAATTGCAGATAAAACTGCATCACCATCCTCCTTTTCATCGGTTTGAACCTTACAATAAATAAGAAGAAGCAAGGTTTAGTAAGCAGCATAACTAAGACTAAAGTGGCCTCTAGGTTAGTAAGTAACACAACTCACATGTTATTTCTAATCTATAAATAAACCTCAAGAAAACGAAAACGAAAAATAAAACTGAGGAGAAGAAAGAAGGAAAAACTTACAAGTTCCTGAGTCTTAAGTATGATAGTGTCAAAAGCGATTATGGTTTGTAGGCTCGTGGACTTGTAACCGTGATATGGGCTTTGCTGTGTTAGGCCCAAAGAAGAAATCGGTTTTGGATGAAATGGTCCTCACTTGTACGAACACATGTCTCTGCTTCTTGTCGAGTAACAGATCACGACAAGCTTCAGCGTGCGACTCAAGAGAGTCTGTTATAGGGTAAAACGGGAATTAACAAAGGTGACAAAGAGGTTTTAAAGAGGGGACAAGCAAGCAGAAGAGTAAAATAAGAGAAGAGAGTTACCTTTTGTGCAGAGAGAGTTTGAGAGGGTTTATTGGGTTTTGGTGAGAGTTCTTCATCATTTTTAATATTTTCTCTTAAGGGTTTAATCTTTCTGCAAGGGTGAGTGATTCTCTGGTTGTAATCTGTTCTTTGTTCATAGTGGAACCTCTAGTGAGCGGTCAAGCTCACCGTACCTTGGCTGGTCTAAGCCTTGGGAACTCGTAAATCATGTGTCTTGCTTTACTTTATGTTCAAACCTGCAAACAAACAAACTTAGTTTCAGTTAACAGACCAAGTATGAGCTAAACGAAGTTACAACAAATGGTATCAGAGCTTCAGGTTGCAGCTCAAGCGTGTCTAAGGTACTAAATCTAAGAAAAGTGCAAACTTTGTGGGTTTTCAGGGTAGTAGATCTATAGAGGTTTGTAGATCGGAAACCCCTGGGTTGGTAGTGGAAGTTATTTACTTCGTTATCTGGTAGAAGAACTAGGTGAGTATGGAACCCACTCAAGGAAGGTTTGAAGTAGAAAAGTTTGATGGGGAAGGAGATTTTGCTTTATGGAAACACAAGATCCAGGCTCAGTTAGAGATTTTGGGACTCGAGTCTGCCTTGTTACCAGTCTCGGCGTTTGTAAAAGCTGGAGAGGCTAAGGACAACGTTAAGGAAGGGGAAGACGAAAAACAAGCAGAAGAACGAGTTCAATCTGATCCAAAGTGGCTTGACAAGGATAGGAGGGTGAGAAATCTCTTGAGCATGAGCCTACACGATATTGTTCTGAGAAAGGTCATGAAGGAACCTACAACATACGACATGTGGAATGCACTGGAATCTGAGTATCAAGTTAAGACACTACCTCACAGGTTTTACTTGAAGCAAAGGTTTTACAGCTTTAAGATGGATAGTTCAAAGAATCTGGACAAGAACCTAGACGTGTTTAACAAGCTGATATCAGATTTGTCGAGTGTGCATGTTGAGATGAGTGACGAGGATCATGCAACAATTCTCATGAATAGCTTGCTGAAGCAGTTTGAGAGCCTAGTTCACACTCTCAAGTACATCAGCGGAAGAAGTACTATCACCAAGAAGGAAGTTATCAGGACAGCTTACTCTACTGAGTTGGAGCTGAAGGATAAAGGGATATACAAGCTGCAGTCAGAGAGTGAAGGGTTGGTCATTCAGGCAAGAGGAAGAACAAATAAGAAAGGTAAAGGAAAGCAGAACAACAGTAGGTCTAAGTCAAGACCGAAAGGCAGAGAGTGTTGGATATGTGGAGAAGAAGGACATTTTAAAAAGGATTGACCAAAGAAGAAGCAGTCATCAAACAATAGCAAACACGAGGTTGGGGAAGCTAGTGTCGCAAAAGATGAATGGGCAGAACCTGTGATGCTATCAGTCTCGGTGAATGTTGCTAGAGAAGAGTGGATTCTGGATTCAGCATGTTCATACCATCTGACATTCAGAAAATACTTTATGTTTGATGTGGAAGAAATCGATGGAGGAAGAATTCTAATGGGAAATGATTCCTACTGTGAAGTAACAGCTATTGGGAAGATAAAGATTGTTAATTACAACAACACATCAGTTGTATTAACACAGGTTAGGTATTCATCAACGGCTAGGAGAAACTTAATCTCTTTGGGACAATTAGGAACACTTGGGTGTTGGTTTCAATCAAGGAACTTCAGAATGCAAGTATTCTATAAAGAGAGAGAAGTGTTAGCTGGTGATTACAAGGATACTCTTTACTTCCTAGATGGTAAACTTGAGGTGGAGCAAGCTAATGCGGCTGTCAAGTCAGTGAATACAACTGACTTGTGGCACAATAGATTGGGCCATTTGAGTGCAAGAGGACTACAACAGTTAGTCAAGAAGGAGCTAATAAGCTCAAGCACGTTTAAAGACTTTAAATAGTGTGAATGTTGCA
>NC_025692.1:4043054-4080091 GCF_000633955.1 Camelina sativa | reverse complement strand
TATATATATAAAGGTAAAAGCAGGTCGTGATACAGAGGATGCAAAAGGGAAAGAAGCAAACATGTACCAGTCGAGACAAAATTGCAGATAAAACTGCATCACCATCCTCCTTTTCATCGGTTTGAACCTTACAATAAATAAGAAGAAGCAAGGTTTAGTAAGCAGCATAACTAAGACTAAAGTGGCCTCTAGGTTAGTAAGTAACACAACTCACATGTTATTTCTAATCTATAAATAAACCTCAAGAAAACGAAAACGAAAAATAAAACTGAGGAGAAGAAAGAAGGAAAAACTTACAAGTTCCTGAGTCTTAAGTATGATAGTGTCAAAAGCGATTATGGTTTGTAGGCTCGTGGACTTGTAACCGTGATATGGGCTTTGCTGTGTTAGGCCCAAAGAAGAAATCGGTTTTGGATGAAATGGTCCTCACTTGTACGAACACATGTCTCTGCTTCTTGTCGAGTAACAGATCACGACAAGCTTCAGCGTGCGACTCAAGAGAGTCTGTTATAGGGTAAAACGGGAATTAACAAAGGTGACAAAGAGGTTTTAAAGAGGGGACAAGCAAGCAGAAGAGTAAAATAAGAGAAGAGAGTTACCTTTTGTGCAGAGAGAGTTTGAGAGGGTTTATTGGGTTTTGGTGAGAGTTCTTCATCATTTTTAATATTTTCTCTTAAGGGTTTAATCTTTCTGCAAGGGTGAGTGATTCTCTGGTTGTAATCTGTTCTTTGTTCATAGTGGAACCTCTAGTGAGCGGTCAAGCTCACCGTACCTTGGCTGGTCTAAGCCTTGGGAACTCGTAAATCATGTGTCTTGCTTTACTTTATGTTCAAACCTGCAAACAAACAAACTTAGTTTCAGTTAACAGACCAAGTATGAGCTAAACGAAGTTACAACAAATGGTATCAGAGCTTCAGGTTGCAGCTCAAGCGTGTCTAAGGTACTAAATCTAAGAAAAGTGCAAACTTTGTGGGTTTTCAGGGTAGTAGATCTATAGAGGTTTGTAGATCGGAAACCCCTGGGTTGGTAGTGGAAGTTATTTACTTCGTTATCTGGTAGAAGAACTAGGTGAGTATGGAACCCACTCAAGGAAGGTTTGAAGTAGAAAAGTTTGATGGGGAAGGAGATTTTGCTTTATGGAAACACAAGATCCAGGCTCAGTTAGAGATTTTGGGACTCGAGTCTGCCTTGTTACCAGTCTCGGCGTTTGTAAAAGCTGGAGAGGCTAAGGACAACGTTAAGGAAGGGGAAGACGAAAAACAAGCAGAAGAACGAGTTCAATCTGATCCAAAGTGGCTTGACAAGGATAGGAGGGTGAGAAATCTCTTGAGCATGAGCCTACACGATATTGTTCTGAGAAAGGTCATGAAGGAACCTACAACATACGACATGTGGAATGCACTGGAATCTGAGTATCAAGTTAAGACACTACCTCACAGGTTTTACTTGAAGCAAAGGTTTTACAGCTTTAAGATGGATAGTTCAAAGAATCTGGACAAGAACCTAGACGTGTTTAACAAGCTGATATCAGATTTGTCGAGTGTGCATGTTGAGATGAGTGACGAGGATCATGCAACAATTCTCATGAATAGCTTGCTGAAGCAGTTTGAGAGCCTAGTTCACACTCTCAAGTACATCAGCGGAAGAAGTACTATCACCAAGAAGGAAGTTATCAGGACAGCTTACTCTACTGAGTTGGAGCTGAAGGATAAAGGGATATACAAGCTGCAGTCAGAGAGTGAAGGGTTGGTCATTCAGGCAAGAGGAAGAACAAATAAGAAAGGTAAAGGAAAGCAGAACAACAGTAGGACTAAGTCAAGACCGAAAGGCAGAGAGTGTTGGATATGTGGAGAAGAAGGACATTTTAAAAAGGATTGACCAAAGAAGAAGCAGTCATCAAACAATAGCAAACACGAGGTTGGGGAAGCTAGTGTCGCAAAAGATGAATGGGCAGAACCTGTGATGCTATCAGTCTCGGTGAATGTTGCTAGAGAAGAGTGGATTCTGGATTCAGCATGTTCATACCATCTGACATTCAGAAAATACTTTATGTTTGATGTGGAAGAAATCGATGGAGGAAGAATTCTAATGGGAAATGATTCCTACTGTGAAGTAACAGCTATTGGGAAGATAAAGATTGTTAATTACAACAACACATCAGTTGTATTAACACAGGTTAGGTATTCATCAACGGCTAGGAGAAACTTAATCTCTTTGGGACAATTAGGAACACTTGGGTGTTGGTTTCAATCAAGGAACTTCAGAATGCAAGTATTCTATAAAGAGAGAGAAGTGTTAGCTGGTGATTACAAGGATACTCTTTACTTCCTAGATGGTAAACTTGAGGTGGAGCAAGCTAATGCGGCTGTCAAGTCAGTGAATACAACTGACTTGTGGCACAATAGATTGGGCCATTTGAGTGCAAGAGGACTACAACAGTTAGTCAAGAAGGAGCTAATAAGCTCAAGCACGTTTAAAGACTTTAAATAGTGTGAATGTTGCATTCTCGGAAAGGCTAGGAAATCATTCAAGAAATGAACTCATACATCCAAAGAACCATTGGAGTATGTCCATTCGGATTTGTGGGGTTCTCCTAATGTCACTCCAAGTTTGTCGAAGTGCCAATACTATATGTCATTCGTTGATGATTTCTCAAGAAAAGTATGGGTCTACTTTCTCAAGACTAAGGATGAAGCTTATGAGAGGTTTGTTGAGTGGAAGATAGTCACTGAGAATCAGTGTGGAAAGAAGTTGAAAGCCTTAAGAACATATAACGGTCTTGAATACTGCAACAAGACCTTTGATGACCATTGTAAGCTTCTTGGTATCTTAAGGCACAAGACGTGTCCGTACAACCCTCAACAAAATGGAGTCGCTGAGAGGTTAAACAGGACCATACTGGAGAAAGTAAGAAGTCTCTTAATCGAGACTGGATTGGGTGAATCCTTCTGGGCTGAAGCTACATCTACTGTGGTGTAGATGATCAATCGAACACCATCTACACCACTAAATTTTGAAATTCTAGAAGAAGTATGGTCTGGGAGAGAACCAGATTATTCACACATGAGGAGGTTTGGATGTCTAGTCTATTACCATGTTGAACAAGGGAAGCTCACCGTACCTTGTCTGGTCTAAGCCTTGGGAACTCGTAAATCTTGTGTCTTGCTTTACTTTTTGTTCAAACCTGCAAAACAAACAAACTTAGTTTCAGTTAACAGACCAAGTATGAGCTAAACGAAGTTACAACAGATAGAATCGGTCAATCTCCGGAGACAGTGGCCTTGCAACAATCTCTCCACAGGAGTCCGCTCTTCTGTCTTTAGCTCTTCCATAATCAATTGCTCTAACCTTTCAAGGTCCTCGTGTTTGGAGCGAAGTTCCTCGAGCTCGTGATTGCTTAAGGCAGAAGCTGGAGCCCCGAGTGAAGAAGTTGAGCATGACATTATCTACAAGCATACAACAATTATGAGAAACATTCAAATCATATACTGATATTATCGCGGAGGTGAACACGAACTTTGATCGATAGGGAAAACAAAGAGCGAGTGTAAAGCTACTAATTAGGTTTTCGAGAGAGATTGACTAATTAAGAAACACCATACGTACCTAAAGTCGGTTAGGAGCAGTGGCGTCGAGTCGAGAAGAAGCAGAGAGCAAACGATTTCGAGATTTGGTAACAGATTACAAAACGATTGACGCAAATCGACAGACGAGAGAATAACTAAGCCGGTTAGGAGCAGTGACGACGACGGCGAGGCGAATTGAATTGCCGCCATAAGGGCATTCTCACTGGTTATACAGCCATTAGGTGTCAAGAAAGTTAAACAATAATATTTTTAATTTAATTTAATTATTTAATTATCTTTTAGTTTGTCCAACCAATCAGGTGATGACAGTTGTAGAGGATGTGTCTTAATTGTGCTGGGCAGAGACACTTTCCACACATCTTTCTATTTTTTTCTTATTTTTTAGTTTTTTATTCTTCTGATTCTCTATCAAAGATGTGTAATGAGAGTGCTCTGAAAAACCTAACTTGGAACCTATTTATATTTTACAGTTCCGGTTTCGTAATGGGCCTTAATTCATTGGGCCGACCGACTTAGAGATATAAAAGGGGGGGGAGGGGGTCTCCGTTTAGTGATTGTAAAATTTTTGGAATTTTGAAATTTAATTTGATCCCTTTCACGTTAATTCTTCACAAAAGTTTATGTAGTTCAATCATGGGTAATTTTAGTGAATACCACAATTTTGGAAAAAAATTAAGTAAATACCACATTGTCAGAAAAGTTTGGTAACTTCCATTTTCAAGAGAAGGAAAAAGTCAAAACTGCCCTTAAACAAAAGACAAAAGTACAACAACGTATTGCTATTTGTGAAAAACATGTGAGTTAATAAAAATATCAGTATATACTAAAACAAAAAGCGTATCATTTTAAAAAAAAGTATTTTCATATTAAAAATCGTGTTTTCAAACAAAAGCATATGTAATCTTCATAAATAAAGTAGATATGAGAGCATAAAATAGATTATTAAAGAGAGAGATATTATGTTGTTACGTGTAATTTGATAAAGTAGCGTGTTGTCACATATAGTGAGATATCTTCTGCAATTTGAAGGAGAAAAACCGAAAATAATAAATAAGCAGGAAAAGGAAGAATTGATGTTGTTTGATGTGTTTGTAAAGTCAATTGTGAAAGAAGAGAGAGAGAGTGAGAGAGCATGAGAGAAGAGAAGAGAAAGAAAAAGTACTAGAGAAAGTTTAGTGGATATGAGAGCATGAGGGAAGAGAAGAGAGAGAAAGAGTAATAGAGAAAGCTGAAAGAGAGAGAGAGAGTGCATGAGGGGAGAGAGAGTGTGGAAAAAAAATGACATGATATTTAAAAAAACATGTAATATATGAAATGAGTATAAGTGTAATTGTATTTGAAGAGAGAGAGTACTCTGTGACAAACACTGTACAATTGTGGTATTTTCTTAATTAAGTTTTGTTTTTATGGTATCTAGTGCATATTCTCTTCAATCATCTATAGTAATAATTTCTCTCTCTTAACTCTCTCCAGATCTTTTAGAGAGAGAAACTCAGTTTTTTTGTTTTCTTTGAATAAAATCAGAGTTCTCCGACTACTTGTCGGGTTTAGGTTTTGTATTATAGTCTTCCGGTGTTTCCCGGACTTTAGTTTTCCGATATTTTTTCGGTACAAACTCCGACCTTGTGTCGGTTTTTGAAGCCTTTTGTTTGTTCTTCATGATAACACTTTTCACTAAATGAGTGCTAAAGAGATTGTTGGCTCTTTGTGTACTACGCACTTGAATTTTCGTCCAATTGATGGTAATTCCTCACTCTTCCATAGATGGAAAGTTATGAGTGATGGTTCTCGATGGTTGATTAGTCTCAAGATGATGCAGTTTGAAGGAATTGGAGTATGAAGATTTGGAGTTCCGGTCGAGTTTTGATAGTTCTCCGAAGAATACTTCATTTCAGTCAACTGAGGTTTCACTCCGATAAACAAAGAAAAACCCAACTAATTTCTTTCGGTGACTATTAACAAGAGGCTAATGGTACAATAGAAGACTCGATCCGTAAAAACTGTGTGAAGATTTTGGAAAACTGGCTGGCAAAAGGATTCCGGTGACCGGAACTAAGTCGGTGAAGACCTTGCGATGAAACACAGATCTGTTTGGATGTTGACACGTTGCTTACACGTGTTTTTTAATTTTTGATGTATTGCAACTTGTTATTGGACTTAAAGTTGTATTATAAATTTGCCCGTTGTGGGCTTGTTTATTGCATTTATTGCTACTGCACTCTTCATTGCTAGGAAATCATTCAAGAAAGGAACTCATACATCCAAAGAACCATTGGAGTATGTCCATTCGGATTTGTGGGGTTCTCCTAATGTCACTCCAAGTTTGTCGAAGTGCCAATACTATATGTCATTCGTTGATGATTTCTCAAGAAAAGTATGGGTCTACTTTCTCAAGACTAAGGATGAAGCTTATGAGAGGTTTGTTGAGTGGAAGATAGTCACTGAGAATCAGTGTGGAAAGAAGTTGAAAGCCTTAAGAACATATAACGGTCTTGAATACTGCAACAAGACCTTTGATGACCATTGTAAGCTTCTTGGTATCTTAAGGCACAAGACGTGTCCGTACAACCCTCAACAAAATGGAGTCGCTGAGAGGTTAAACAGGACCATACTGGAGAAAGTAAGAAGTCTCTTAATCGAGACTGGATTGGGTGAATCCTTCTGGGCTGAAGCTACATCTACTGTGGTGTAGATGATCAATCGAACACCATCTACACCACTAAATTTTGAAATTCTAGAAGAAGTATGGTCTGGGAGAGAACCAGATTATTCACACATGAGGAGGTTTGGATGTCTAGTCTATTACCATGTTGAACAAGGGAAGCTCACCGTACCTTGTCTGGTCTAAGCCTTGGGAACTCGTAAATCTTGTGTCTTGCTTTACTTTTTGTTCAAACCTGCAAAACAAACAAACTTAGTTTCAGTTAACAGACCAAGTATGAGCTAAACGAAGTTACAACAGATAGAATCGGTCAATCTCCGGAGACAGTGGCCTTGCAACAATCTCTCCACAGGAGTCCGCTCTTCTGTCTTTAGCTCTTCCATAATCAATTGCTCTAACCTTTCAAGGTCCTCGTGTTTGGAGCGAAGTTCCTCGAGCTCGTGATTGCTTAAGGCAGAAGCTGGAGCCCCGAGTGAAGAAGTTGAGCATGACATTATCTACAAGCATACAACAATTATGAGAAACATTCAAATCATATACTGATATTATCGCGGAGGTGAACACGAACTTTGATCGATAGGGAAAACAAAGAGCGAGTGTAAAGCTACTAATTAGGTTTTCGAGAGAGATTGACTAATTAAGAAACACCATACGTACCTAAAGTCGGTTAGGAGCAGTGGCGTCGAGTCGAGAAGAAGCAGAGAGCAAACGATTTCGAGATTTGGTAACAGATTACAAAACGATTGACGCAAATCGACAGACGAGAGAATAACTAAGCCGGTTAGGAGCAGTGACGACGACGGCGAGGCGAATTGAATTGCCGCCATAAGGGCATTCTCACTGGTTATACAGCCATTAGGTGTCAAGAAAGTTAAACAATAATATTTTTAATTTAATTTAATTATTTAATTATCTTTTAGTTTGTCCAACCAATCAGGTGATGACAGTTGTAGAGGATGTGTCTTAATTGTGCTGGGCAGAGACACTTTCCACACATCTTTCTATTTTTTTCTTATTTTTTAGTTTTTTATTCTTCTGATTCTCTATCAAAGATGTGTAATGAGAGTGCTCTGAAAAACCTAACTTGGAACCTATTTATATTTTACAGTTCCGGTTTCGTAATGGGCCTTAATTCATTGGGCCGACCGACTTAGAGATATAAAAGGGGGGGGAGGGGGTCTCCGTTTAGTGATTGTAAAATTTTTGGAATTTTGAAATTTAATTTGATCCCTTTCACGTTAATTCTTCACAAAAGTTTATGTAGTTCAATCATGGGTAATTTTAGTGAATACCACAATTTTGGAAAAAAATTAAGTAAATACCACATTGTCAGAAAAGTTTGGTAACTTCCATTTTCAAGAGAAGGAAAAAGTCAAAACTGCCCTTAAACAAAAGACAAAAGTACAACAACGTATTGCTATTTGTGAAAAACATGTGAGTTAATAAAAATATCAGTATATACTAAAACAAAAAGCGTATCATTTTAAAAAAAAGTATTTTCATATTAAAAATCGTGTTTTCAAACAAAAGCATATGTAATCTTCATAAATAAAGTAGATATGAGAGCATAAAATAGATTATTAAAGAGAGAGATATTATGTTGTTACGTGTAATTTGATAAAGTAGCGTGTTGTCACATATAGTGAGATATCTTCTGCAATTTGAAGGAGAAAAACCGAAAATAATAAATAAGCAGGAAAAGGAAGAATTGATGTTGTTTGATGTGTTTGTAAAGTCAATTGTGAAAGAAGAGAGAGAGAGTGAGAGAGCATGAGAGAAGAGAAGAGAAAGAAAAAGTACTAGAGAAAGTTTAGTGGATATGAGAGCATGAGGGAAGAGAAGAGAGAGAAAGAGTAATAGAGAAAGCTGAAAGAGAGAGAGAGTGCATGAGGGGAGAGAGAGTGTAGAAAAAAAATGACATGATATTTAAAAAAACATGTAATATATGAAATGAGTATAAGTGTAATTGTATTTGAAGAGAGAGAGTACTCTGTGACAAACACTGTACAATTGTGGTATTTTCTTAATTAAGTTTTGTTTTTATGGTATCTAGTGCATATTCTCTTCAATCATCTATAGTAATAATTTCTCTCTCTTAACTCTCTCCAGATCTTTTAGAGAGAGAAACTCAGTTTTTTTGTTTTCTTTGAATAAAATCAGAGTTCTCCGACTACTTGTCGGGTTTAGGTTTTGTATTATAGTCTTCCGGTGTTTCCCGGACTTTAGTTTTCCGATATTTTTTCGGTACAAACTCCGACCTTGTGTCGGTTTTTGAAGCCTTTTGTTTGTTCTTCATGATAACACTTTTCACTAAATGAGTGCTAAAGAGATTGTTGGCTCTTTGTGTACTACGCACTTGAATTTTCGTCCAATTGATGGTAATTCCTCACTCTTCCATAGATGGAAAGTTATGAGTGATGGTTCTCGATGGTTGATTAGTCTCAAGATGATGCAGTTTGAAGGAATTGGAGTATGAAGATTTGGAGTTCCGGTCGAGTTTTGATAGTTCTCCGAAGAATACTTCATTTCAGTCAACTGAGGTTTCACTCCGATAAACAAAGAAAAACCCAACTAATTTCTTTCGGTGACTATTAACAAGAGGCTAATGGTACAATAGAAGACTCGATCCGTAAAAACTGTGTGAAGATTTTGGAAAACTGGCTGGCAAAAGGATTCCGGTGACCGGAACTAAGTCGGTGAAGACCTTGCGATGAAACACAGATCTGTTTGGATGTTGACACGTTGCTTACACGTGTTTTTTAATTTTTGATGTATTGCAACTTGTTATTGGACTTAAAGTTGTATTATAAATTTGTCCGTTGTGGGCTTGTTTAATACAAAGTTAGATTGTCGACGAAAAAAATAATAATAATAATTCCAAAAAAATATATAAAATAAAATGTTTAGCAACTAAAAAAAATGATACTCCATATTTGTTTTGTGAAAATGGTTAGTCTATTTAAAATATCATTACAATTTACAAGTTCTAGAAGTTTCTGTCACAAGAATATCTAAGAACTGCCTACATACTTCTGTTAAACAACAACCGTCCGATCAACATAGTAAATACTAAATCCAACGGTTTAGAAAATCAAACAAAACAAAAGAAAGAACTCTTTGTCCCCTCCCCTCTCTCTCTTCCTTATCTCTCTCCGCCACTCTCTCTCTCTCTCTCTCTCTCCCCGAACTCTCCAATGGCTGGTCTACTCAAAAC
The DNA here is from genome assembly GCF_000633955.1 of Camelina sativa. Lineage (NCBI taxonomy): Eukaryota > Viridiplantae > Streptophyta > Magnoliopsida > Brassicales > Brassicaceae > Camelina > Camelina sativa. The sequence goes on along the minus strand of NC_025692.1, from coordinate 4,070,628 downwards.
GCCGTCTTTACATCTCACACCAACGCTGCTACATGCTCCCTCTGTACCCTTTAAGCCCTTTTGTGTCTCCTTCGCCGGAGGAAGAAATACCACCGTCTCACTCTCTCGCCGAGCTTCTCTCCGGTCTGTGTCTAGCGGCTATCCTCTTCGGTTACTGAACCTTGTACCTTTTGCTTCGGGAGAAGCTGAGACTACGGAGACGGAGGTGGAATCGAACGAACCTGAAGTCCAGGTTTTTTAATTTCGGCTAACTTCTGTTTACTTTTTTGGGGTTATGTTGGCTGGAGGGGTTAGGTTTTAGGGTTTCGAAATTGGGATGCTCATGTACTTAATTAGAATCTTATGATGAAATTTTGAGAATTTTGGATTTGGTAATGCTGGATTTGCTTGTTCTTTGCGTAAAGTTTTAAGCTTTTGGTTGATTTTGTTTTCCTCTTTAAGTAACGTTCACATGAATAAGAGCAATGAGTAGGATTCGTATTCAGTATAATCAGGCGTGAAATGGTGATTGTTAACGTTTCTAAGGATGCATCAAGTCTGATGAATGGTGGGTTTTAGATTCTTTGGGCATGATGTATTCCCAAAATGAAGGAGTTTCACAAGCATTTTAGGGCCATGGCTTGTACTATCGAAATCGAATTGACTCGTTGATTCTTGTATGAGGGTTCACAGAGAATGTCCTGAGTATTTTTGGTGTTAATTCTGATTGTTTAGGTGTTGGTGTTGTTTGTTTCAAGATTATATTCTGTTCTGTCTCAGCTTTTATAAGGAATTGATGTGAAAATTTCTGTATTGCTTTCATCTGATTCTGTCTTCCTTGTGAAAACATGGAGCAGGAGACGGATGGTGCTGTTGGTGTCGAGAGTGAAAATGTCGGAGCTGATGAAGAAGAAGCGGCTGCTATCACAGCGTTGCTGAGTTCATATAAAGAAGCTTTAGCAGACAACAATGAGGGGAAGATCGCTGAGATAGAAGCAACTTTAAAATCAATAGAAGATGAAAAAATTCTGCTTGAGGATAAAGTAGCGTCTTTATCCAATGATTTATCGGTGGAGAGGGATCGGCTCATAAGAATCAGTGCGGATTTCGACAATTTCAGGAAGAGGACGGAGCGGGAAAGGCTAAACCTTGTTTCAAATGCTCAAGGAGAGGTTGTAGAGGATCTGTTGGCTGTTTTGGATAATTTCGAGAGAGCTAAATCCCAAATTAAGGTGGAGACTGAGGGAGAAGAGAGAGTCACTAATAGTTACCAGAGCATATACAAACAGTTTGTTGAAATTCTGGGCTCACTTGGTGTTATCCATGTGGAGACAGTCGGGAAGCAGTTTGATCCAATGGTAAGTTACTACTATATCTTTCTTCTTTCCTGAGATCGAAAAACGTATTTTTGTTGCTCTGCTTGCGCCTTGCTGGACCTGGTGGTGTTAGTCTTTAACTATGGAGGTGATCTTTATAATCGAAGTGTTTTGGAGATTAATTAGGATAACTCAATGGTACAGTGCCACCGGAATAATCTTGATTAGAACCTAGATATGGTTGTTACTTTGAAAGATGGCTAGATCAGATGGATGGAACAAATTATGTTGAATGATACTTTGTGATGCAAATGATCAGGGAATCTCAAGGTTTGGTTTAAGGGTCCCTTATTCCAGTTAGATAGCGTTGGGTTATCACAAAGTTTGAAGTACATAACCAATCATGAATCTAGTACCAATCATAAAGTGTTGGGAGACTTTAGATGAGCTTGTTACTTTGCAAGATGGTGTGATAGGTTTCAATGAGTTGGTAGTTGTTAAGCTTATCTAATGTCTTTGATTGATGTCCTTTCCAAATATATAAAAGCTGACATCTCTTTTTTTATAATCTTTTTGCTTTTCTCTTTGTTGTGTAAAAAAGCTACATGAGGCAATAATGAGAGAAGACTCCACGGAATATGAAGAGGGTATAGTACTTGAAGAATACAGGAAAGGTTTCTTGCTAGGGGAAAGGCTTTTACGTCCGTCGATGGTGAAAGTATCAGCTGGACCTGGACCAGAGAAGCCTGGCGAAGCTGAAGCTGAAGGAGAAGAAGCAACTGCACAAGGAAACTCAGAAGAAGAAGCTTCGTCATCTTGAAATTGAAGATAGATCAAGACTGAGCAGTTTTTGCGTGCGTGTGAGTGAAACGATACAGAGAAAAGAGGGAGAGGTCGTTTGACCATATTAATTGTTGTTTATTGTTATTGATACGTTATTTCATTTCTACAGAGTCTATAAGGAAATAGAAACGAGAATTTTCTTTTTTGAAAGAACTATTAAATTTTGAGTATTTGATACCGGTGGAGAAGATCATGGATTTTGGTATCTGTATACAGCTTGGAAAGTAAAGAACATGAAGAAACCAAGAAAATGCCAATACAAATATTTGTAACTAAAAATACTACTGGGTCAGGTTATTTTGGGTTTTCGGGTGTGTTAAATGTCTAAGATTTGTTCATTTTGTCGTGTATGGGCCACGTTGATTGGGATATATCAGTTAAGTTGGGACCAATACATTAGGACACGGAAGAACAACAATAGGATGAAAAAGTGAGTGTTTCTCTTCATTTATTGGTAATTATCACAAAACTTTTAGACGGGATTCGAGGTGTAATAATAGGGGTCATATAGGTCTGGAACATCTTTAATACAATGCATAATTGCATATGTTGCGTGTGACGTACAAATACAAATGCTAGCAAAGTGATTCCTCAGGACCTCAGGACCTCAGGCCCTCAGTAGTCGTCAGTAACTGTCCCGGTTAGCTTTTGAGCAACGAACCGAATGAATATAGTAATTCGTATCCGATTGGGTTTGTTTACCCAATGTCATAGGAAACAAATACAAGAAGACATTAAACAAGGCCATATGACACGTGAAACACATTGAATGAAAAGCGATAGTTAGTAATCAGTCAATTATTATTATGATTATTTCACGACAGAAATGGAGAAAGACAGTAGTAGTTGACAATAACTTGAATTACTAATTACATTATTATATAGAGTCACAAAAACTAATGGTTTGTCATGTTTGGAATGGCAAATTGCAAGTTGGCAAACCATTTCTTTCTGAAAAACATTAATTAAATGCAAAGATATAATAATCAAATGATGATTTAGGACATACTTTAAAATTTCTGCCGAATTTTTACCAAACCGGTCGTCATATATATGATAATTGTCAGAGAAATTAAATGACAAGTCTTTGTACAATCCCATGTTCGAAACCGGACATTTAGACCAAGACCAACGGAGCAACGATGCAAAGTTCCTTTAAAAAAAATTATTTTAATCATATATATATATATATATTATCTTTTATTAGTAGTATCTATTAAAAAAATAACACTTGTCTATTTGGTACAAAAAACGTTTTTTAACTAAGCAACTTTAGCATCAATTAAGAGACGTTTGTGTTATAAATAATAATGCAAGTATATAAAATTATTATATATATGTGTATACATATACTATAATATATAAATATATACGTATGTGTATTGTTATGTATATTAGCAAGTAAATATATATATGTATATAGAAAAGAGAAAAAGAGAACCAGGGTGGAGGTAGAGAGCAAAACAATACAACACTTTTTGATATTACTTCTCTCCTCATATATGTGTCTGTGTCTTTAACAAATGTATGAGTCATCATGTTTTCCTTCCCACTATAAAAAGGGATTATGGACATGAGAAAAATTGTGAGTGTTGTTGACAAATAGTGATTAAGTGTTTCATCACAGAGACATATATTGCATATAATGAACAAGTGTCACTGAATTGGAAGACACATGTAGTGATGGATAATCATATTTATTTTATAACACTCCCCTTGAGTATCTATCACTAATGATGAGTTATGCATTGCCTTATTAAAAACTTTGTCACGAAAAACTCTTTTCGGATAAAAACCAAGACGAGCAAAAAAGAGTACAGTGACATAAACTCCCCTTGCAATAGAGAGTCATATTCTCTTCATAAACTCCCCCTACACTCATATCAATCATTATTTGCTTCTCTTCATCTTTATCATTGACATTCTTCTTTGAAGTCAATATTTTACGTGTTATTTACTGCCTCGTTAGAAACCTTGTCATGGAAAAACCCAGTGGAATAAAAACCATGATAAAGGAAAAAGAATGCAGCCATGCAAATCATCATATTCTCCCCTGGAAGTATCATCTTCAAAAGATGCATTTTGATCTCTGAAGATGCATTATGTATGAGGTAGTCGGAAGCACCTTTGTAAATAACTCTACTACATTGTTACTTGAGTTGATGGACTGGCTATCAACTTCTTTATTCTTCTCGAATTCTTGAGTGTAAGAGAGGAATATGTCTTGTTTTGTCGCTCTTTGTGTAACTTCTTTTGATTTGGGCGACATATGCAACATAGTCTTCAAAACAATGTCGTTTCCTTTCAGTTGCTTCTTGCTAATGGGTCTCAACAATCATTAACTAGTTGATGCTGATCGAACCCTCAGTTTGATGTTCTTCGCCAACATGTTACGAGGCTCCAGTCTTAAACATGTAACTATTGTTGACGTTCGGGCATCATCTGAGCTATTACGGATTCTCGATATATCATATGAAGTACAACTATTTTTGGCATGACTTGAATAAGCGACGACCAAAGTATGTCACTAAAACGTCACGAAGTCGTTGTTTTGTTATATATCTTATATAGATCCGATATAAATCTTCCATCTGCAAAAACAACTAAACCAAACTCGGGGTTTCTAAAATATAATAAGCCCAAGTTAATCATACCTTTGCAATAGAAGAATATACGTTTTAATTCATGTCAAAATCTTCTCATAGAGAATGAGTTATATGCTGCAAAGAGATTAGTAGAAAATGCTATGCACAATTCATAAAATATATAAATGCTCGTCAGCATTTATATATGATTTTATATGACTATATATATATATATGACTTCTATTAGAAGTGATTATTATAGCATCTATTTCGAAAGATGTTTCCAAGATTTTTTTTTTTTGCAAATAACCTTTAAGGGTTTTGATGATCATCAATGAGTTCTCGAGAACATAATTATGATATCATATATCTTTCGGGATTAGCTTTTCAAGCATCCCATGAGACATATTTCAAGTCATTCATATAGCAACTATTTTGTTTGACAAAAAAGGTATTTTAACAAAACATGGCGCAACACACCATTTTGTAATATATCATTATACCATTTTGATGCTTGGACCATTAGTCCAAAAATTACTTGTCTTTCATACGAGTTTAATATAGACTTGATTACCTCTTTATTGGCCAATTGTACGCTCACAGAGCGGAGATTTATGATCCTCATTAATCATATTGCGTTATATAATATTTTTATTGTCGATATTATGTCTTTGGTTCCATATTTCCCGTAAAGACATGGTTAATCGAGATCTATTTGAATCATTCTATAAATGATTTTATTCAGGTGCCTGATTTCGTCATTAACCATATCAATTGGTTTCTCTACTCCTCTTGAGAAGTATCTTGCTCCTCTTTAGGAGTCTATGTGCTCCTCTCTGGGAGTCTATTAGCTCTTCTTTAAGAGTCTATGTACTCCTCTTTAGGAGTTTATTTGTTCCTTTTTGAGAGTATAATCCTCTTTTTAATTTGCTCCTTTTTCTTTTAGAGGATTTTATTTATCTTAGGAACCAAAGTAGTCTATCACATTCCTTATGTGTCATAGACTTGTATGTCATCCGTCAGAGACATATTTTTATTGGAGCATTTCTAGAAGGGATGTGAGATTTCTGAGAACTACAAGTTCATATTCATTTATGTGAAGATCAATATGAAATCTCATCCATCAGCTTTTTGCATTTGATTTGCAATATATATTTTGAATAGTGATTTTGAACTTTTGAACTTTCAAGTTTATATCATTATATTCATTTGTTCAAAGATCCAAACTATTCAATAATTCTCCCATAATGATGGGGAACTTTATCATCCAACATTATGGGAGAATCTTGCAGTAAGCACATCTCCCATAAGATAGTTTTGATATTATTAGACTGGAGAGTCATCTCTGCATCTATATATTTTATCATCTTTAGATGATACTTTTATTCGGCGTGGAGGAGCATTAACAACATATATCACACACGCATAAGATTCAAAATGAAAAATATTTAATCCCCAACCATGAATATATAACATGGGAAAAAATTTTCTTACTCTTACAAACTATTGGCCTCATATATAATATATTTTACATGCAAAGTTGCATGTTCCATGTAAAATCATAAAGACTACATCACCATGAATCGTTTTGCAATCTCTTGGGATGCGCTATGAATGATTCATTACAGCTCATTTCAAGATGAACATCACATATGTTCCATGAGTTTCTTTGAGAATTTGGAGAATGCTAGACATCGATAATTATGAATCTGATGTCTTTGGAAGTTGAGAAACTAACTCATCTACACCTTCCAATTATTTTTGCACTGTCTAAAATATATTGACTTGTGCTTAATATATTCTCATAAAAAATATATATTTTTGATCATAAAGACATTTTATTGTCTAAATCTCATATAAGATATATTTATTATTTAACGAATCAGATAAATAAACAGAGAAATTTAGAAAATAAAATAGAAATCATAGTTTCCCATGTAAGAATACAGGAGGCCTCATTTTCATTTTAATGAGGTAAAGCCAAAGCCTTTTATTTGATCATAAATTAGGCAGAGCCTATATATGTATAATGATCAATCTGAAACTTATATAGCTTTATATTTGATCGTATATGAGGCAGAGCCTGTCATATAAAACAAATTTTCTGGAAAAGACATAGCTTTTTATTAATCGTGAAGGAAGCATAGCCTACCATATATAACGATCAATCCGGAAAAGATAAGCTTTTATTTGATCATGAAGGAGGCATAGCCTACCATATACCTCATGATTGGTCCATAAATCACTTAGCTATACATTTGATTGTAAAGGAGGCAAAGACTACTACTTACAACAATCAATACGGAAAAAGGCATAATCTCACGATGCCTATAATATTTATGTTCTATAAACATAAATTGAAACAATATAAATTTACTTACCTCGGAAAAACTCTAGCGGTAAAGACATCGAAATTTACTTATCTCGTAAAAACTCTAGCGGTAAAGATATCGTGCTGATAACATGTTATAAATAATAACGCAAGTATATAAGATTATTATATATATATATGTGTGTATACATATACTATAATATATAAATATATATGTATGTGTATTGTTGTGTATATTGGCAAGTAAATATATATATGTATATAGAAAAGAGAAAAAGAGAAAGAGGGTGGAGGTAGAGAGCAAAACAATAAAACACTTCTTATTATTACTTCTCTTCTCTTCTTACAATTTTTCTCATGTGCATAATCCCTTTTTATAGTGGAAAGGAAAACATGATGACTCATACATTTGTTAAAAACACAAAGACACGTATATGAGTGTTGTTGACAAATGGTGATTAGTGTTTCATCACAAAGACATGTATTGCATATAATGAACAAGTGTCACCGAAGTGGAAGACACATGTAGTGATGGATAATCATATTTATTTTATAACAGTTTGAACATTTTTTTTACACAAGTTGTATTATTTTGTATGAATATTTAATATTTGATTACTAGAATCATGATTCATGCAAAATTCAAAAACATCCCATTCTTTTTTTTCCAACCATACATTAAATTAGAAAAGGACTCCTAGATTGGTTGCCCAAACTAGAGGGTAAGAGTTTACAAAAGATAATTCTGAAACTAAAGATCTCGAAGAGCGAGCAAGACAATTTGCCATTACATTTGACGCTCGCTGAATCCTAGTAAGAGTGAAGCCGGGAAGAGATGATCTGAAGTGGATGAAATCATCTAGCAAATTGGAGAAAGCGGGTCATTCCTCTGGAGACTGCACCATCGCCACTACCTCTGCACAATCCGTCTCAAAAGCATGAAAAAATAACACCCGCATTGAGGAGAGACTCCATAGCCCAAATCAACGCTTGTAGTTCCGAGTGAAGGGGGGAAGGGCTTCGTCTAACACACCGAGCTCCCAAGAGTAATGTCTTGTCCACACCATTGCAATACCACCAACCCAACCCCGTAAATCGATCCGAGGCATTCCAAGATCCATCGACCTGGCAGCGAGTAGAGGTTTCCGGGGTGTACGGGATTTTCGATAAAACCAGAGGAACCTGGATTCCCGCGGAAAAGGACTTGGCCTCCTCCCACATCAACCGATCATTAGTAGCCTGATTAATCACATCAATTGGCTCTGCCTGTGTTCCCTCAAAAACTTTTTTATTCCTATCATTCCAAATTGACCATAAAATCCAAGGGAGACGGAAACCAATATCCGAAACTCCTGATTGAGAGGATGCCCGCCAGTAAATAAAGTCTAAATTTGTAAACACTGAATCATAAGGGAAACCATCAGGAAGTAGTCTAACCTGGGACAACTCCCAGATCCTATGGGAATGAACGCACTCGAAAAGAGCATGATTAATAGTTTCCACCACAGAATCACATCGCTTACAAAGGGTATCACACCACACACCCTAATAAGCAAGTCGTTCCATCACTGGAAGAAAACCAGAAGCTATCTGCCAGAAGAAATGTTGAATCTTCGGGGGAACTTCAAGTTTCCATGCTTGTGCCCTAAGGGCATTGCACGTCGGTCCCTACTCAACTTCCCTAATCAAATCTCGTGCAAGACGGTAACCTGATTTAACCGAATATTTCCCTATTTTAGTGAAATGCCAAATTAATCTATCCGGCTTAAAGGATTTACTTATCGGCATACTAAGAATAATCGGAATTTCCTCCGGATCCATAAACTCCTCGAGAATAGGCAAATGTCAATCCTTAGTAACTGGATTAATTAAATGATTAACCATTAAATTAGGGTGTAACACTTTCCCACGACCATTAGCTAGCCTCGGTAAATTATCCGGCATCCAAGGGTCTCTCCATACAGAAGTATTACACCCAGAACCTATCGCCACCCTTGCCCCATGTTCCACCAGCCTTTTTGTCGAATAAATACTCCGCCAAGCAAACGAGGGAGAGTATGGTTTCTTGGCCGCTTAGGATATTTATTCCTAAAATATCGACCGCGCATTACCCTAGCCATTAAGGACGATGGGTAATTAATTAATCTCCAGTACTGTTTGGCTAGCATCGCATCATTAAACTGCTCTATAGCACGAAAACCCAAACCTCCTTCACATTTGTCCTCACACAGTCTATCCCAGGCTGCCCAGTGTAAGCCACGTGCCTTATCATTAGATTTCCACCAGAATCGTGCAATAGCAGTTGTTAATTTTGAAGTCAGTTCCTGCGGCAGCTTATAACATGACATAACACGTGTTGGGAGGGCCAAAGCAACCGATTTAATCATGACCTCCTTGCCACCTTTTGATAAATATTTTCCGGACCAACCATTCACACGTTCATCCATACGCTCGTTAACATAGCTAAAAACCTTAGTTCGCGAACCCTGAAGATTCTCGGGAATACCCAAACAAGAACCCATACCACCTTCCATTGCAATGCCAATAACAGATTTTATCTGTGATCTTATCTTAGACGGAACACTCTTACCAAACATGATGGAAGACTTCGCCAGATTAACCTCTTGGCCCGAAGCTTTTCCATAATTTCCTATTATCTCCATAACTGTCTTACATTCCTTCGCCTCGGCTTTACAGAAGAACAAACTGTCATCCGCAAACAATAAGTGCGAAATAGTGGGACAATCCCGAGCTAGAGTGATACCTGTAATTTTCTTTTGCTGTTCAGCCTTTTTAATATTAGCTATCAGCACCTCTGTGCAAAGTATAAACAAATGCGGGGATAGAGGGTCCCCTTGGCGCAAACCCCGCTGTGGTATAATATGTCCACGAGGCTGGCCATTAAGAAGGATTTTATACGAAACGGAAGAAACACACCACATAACCCAAGAAACCCATTTCCTATCGAAACCCAACCGAATCATGACCGCTTCCAAAAAATCCCATTTAACACGATCATATGCTTTACTCATATCCGTTTTGAAGGCAAGAAATTCTGATCGGCAACGTTGATTAGTATTTAACCCATGAAACATTTCTTGAGCAACCAGAATGTTATCTGTTATTAACTGACCAGCAACAAAGGCTGATTGAGTCTCTGAAACAAGAGACGGAAGAAACCGCTTTAACCGAAAACACAATACTTTAGAAATAATCTTGTAACTCACATTACATAGACTAATCGGCCTAAATTCCGTCATTCGCTGAGGTCTCTCAATCTTCGGGATTAGGCAAATATTAGTCTCATTTAAGCATTGATCAAAACAACCCGTGCGAAAGAACTCTCGAACCAAGGTCACCAAATCCCCTTTTAGTGAAGGCCAAAATCGTTGGAAAAACAGAGCTGTCATTCCATCTGGTCCTGGTGTCTTTTCCGGATGCATGGCGAACAGAGCTTTTCGAACTTCCAATTCAGATATCTCATGGATGATGTCTCTATTCATCCTATCTGTAATGATTGGAGAGATCTCCTGAAGCATATCAGAAATGCCCCGTACATCTGATTTCTTAAAAAGATCCTCAAAATAGTTAGAAGCGATATTTCCTATCCCTGACAAAGATTCCTCCCAACCATTATCAGGACCAAACAAACCAACTATCGTATTTCTCACTCGCCGCTGCTTAGTAGAAGCCTGAAAATTTTTTGTATTTTTATCGCCAACTCGTAACCAAAATTTCCCACTTTTCTGCTGCCAGTACAATTCCTCATCCCGGTAAGCTTCATTTAATTTACCTTCAATACTTCGTATCTCCGCCTGAGAGATTGTATCATCCATCTTTGCCTCGTGCAGAGCTGCCTTCAGTGAAGAAATAAGCAAAGGCCCAGGAACAATATTATTTTTACGCCACCAAGAAATTGAATTCCTACAATTCCTTAATTTATCCACGAAAACCGGTACTCGGAAATTATTTGTACGGTTCCACCCTGACTCGACCGCCCCTGTTAATCCATCTTTCCCTAGCCAACGTTTATCAAACTGAAACTGCCTATTCCGTTTTAAAAATCTTTTCAGACACGTAGCTAAAATGGGAGAATGATCAAAGCCAATCATCTCCAAATAATCGACATGTGAGCATGGGAAGAAGCAATGTCAATCCCCATTACTAGTGCACGGTCTAAACGACAGCGAACCACCTGGTTATTACACCGATTACCTCTCCATGACAATGGTTCACCATAACAAGGGAATTCTAACATACCACAGTGTCGAATCATTGTATTAAAAGGAACAAAAGAGGATAAAGATTGCAGAGCACCACCCTTTTTCTCATGGTTCCCCACAAGTTCGTTAAAATCCCCGATCATAAACCAAGGGTCAATGCGAAAAGATCCAATATCCACTAACTTATCCCATACTTGCTGTCGACGTTGGGGTAAAGGATCACCATAAACAAAATATAGAAAAATCAATTGTTGCCCAATGAATGCTTGAGTATCAATAATACGGTTGCTCTCATAAAGAACTGATAGTTTTATTTTATCCATAAAAAATAAAGCTAAACCACCACTGGACCCACAAGGTTCAACGGTATACAATTTATTATAACCAAACTTTTTTTGAAATTTTTATAAATAAGAAAAACATTTTTTTGTTTCTGATAAAAATAAAATGTCTGGACGATGTTTCTTCCATAAATCTCCCAAATACTCCTCTGTTAGGTCCGCCCCTATGCCCTGACAGTTCCAGCTTAGAACCTTCACGTTTGAGCCGGTGGTTTCGGGAGAGCCACCATCCCTCTCTTAACTTGGCGTCCACCTCCCGAAGGTTTACCGCCCGTAGTGTTATTCCCCTGTATCCCCATCACCTTTTGTTTGTTACCGTCACCTGCATATTTAAACATTACCTTAGCAATTAAACGTTTTCCAGGAGAGGCCAAAGGCAATGCAGTTCTCCTAGGGTTTCTAACACCTTTCTTTGTTGGGACACCTTTTTCTCTAAATTAACATCACCCAAAGCGGTACTAACGGTGCCCATAACCAATTCAAACGGGAGAGAAGAAGAAGTACCTTGCAGAGTATTAACCGCATCATCATGTGGCGCTACATTATCATCTCCCTTACCCGACTCAGATTCCCCATTCACCATGGGATCACCATCTGGATATTCACCGTCCTCCAACAAGTCATATGTTTCTTCCTCAAACTCCGAAGCCACCAAAGCCGTATCAACTCCGGGATGTTGAGAAGCCTCCATATCCATATCAGAACCACTCACTTTTGCCGCCACCAAAGCCTCATAGTCATTAACCTTATCCCTCCTCTCACTACTAGTATTCTTCACCTTATACAAAGGCTTAGGCCACACCGGACCACCACCCTTTCTATTAAGATGAAGGGGGGCTCCATAACCGAGAGTATCCCCACCAACAGACTGAAATCCTCTCTGACCACCGGATTCACTAGACTCCCCACCCAATTGTTTCCTTTGACCCCATGCCGGAGTTGGATACTTCTCCAGCTGACGAGAATTGTAACCACCAAAATCACCAACACTAACACTCGATTCCTGCTTATGAAAATCAAGAGCTCGTTTTGCAAATTTTCTCGGCTTCTCCCAGCCACCATCACTATGAGATGACCCTTGTTTTGCCACAGATTGCTGTCGCTGACCTCCCCGCTTATCAGTCACAATTTCCCCACCATGAGCACCCACCACTTTGTGTAGCTCTGGACACACCCTCACCTCATGTGTTAGACGAGAGCAATGATCACAGAAACCCGTTAGTTTCTCATAATCCATAGAAACAATAACCTCATCGCCAATATCAAAAGGCACCACCAACTGGAACAGGAGTGGATTGTAACCATTAACCGTGATACAGATGCTCCCAGATTCCTCATCAATCTCCCGAAGAGTACCAATCTTTTTACCAATAGCTTGCAATGTTGCTGTCTCCCAAAGATGCATAGGAATCCCCGCAACATCCCATTCTTATCATGAACAAGGATATTGTTTTTTTTTATTTGACGATCAAACCCTATATATTAAGTTATCAGAGATTACTCTTTTCGAGAGAGAACCCGTTAGGTACTGATGAGTTTACATGAAAAAAACAGAAACCACGTATTCTTGTACATTTTGCAAGTTTATCAGCACGGATATTATCCTATCGAAGAATATATCTAATATTAAAATTAGCGAATATATCTCTGAAATGAGTAAAATTTTTCAAATCTGATGAAAAGGTCGACGACATCATCCTTAAGAGGTCTGAACAATCTGTAGTGAAAATAGTTTTGTTCTAGTCCAGCGCTAATAAACATTCCATTATCCGAATAAGAATATCTAACTCATGTAAAGGGAATAGGCTTGTGTAAGATCCGAGCAATGATATTGCTTTTTTGACGACTAAGTTGGTCCTACTCTTACAAGAAAATTAATTAATGTGTATATTCACATACACCCAACTTATATATGTACGAAGGACTGTCGTCAGTGGCTTCGCTAAATGGTCCTGAACCTGCTACCGTTTCATGCATTTTCGTTCTTAATCAAATATCCCCAATTGCACCCCAACACTTCGGGAGAAAAGATAATACAAATTTCAGAATTATAAAAGAAAAGAAAAGAAAAAGATCGACAACGTTCTATGACCTACATTTTGATCTGGCTATTATTTACTTTAGTTTCTACTATTGAAAAAAGGAATCTTTCAATAATGCACTTATTTCTGGCCGTTAGAATACCATCAATCAAATCAAATTTCGGCGGATAATAATAATTAAGACAGTTTTTTTCTTTTTTTAGAAAAAAAAATAAATTCTTCTAGCTTTTGTTGTTGTTGTTGTTGCTGTTCTCTAGACTATGTGCTGCAAGCCAACACTTGTGAATGGGGTAGATGGAAAATAGCTTTATCCGCGATAAAATTACAATGTCATGTCATATCCACTAATCCTAAAATTTACTAAGATGTAGATATATTGCATGATTAAGACAAATCTAGCTAGATTTTGTTAATTTCGTTATCCAAAAGTTACATTTTGGCTTTTCATTGTCATTTAATATGGAGTGTCATTTATATGTAAAGTATCTATAATTAGAGTTGTAAAACAAGGGATAATTAATATCATATAAAGACAAAAAGGAATGATTTTGATCGCAATCACATTTAAAGGCGCAAATATTTATTTTGCTATACCAAAAAACTAGGTGACATTGATGTATATACATGAAGCTGTGCCTCAAAACTTGTTTACATAGCTATGCGCGGCCATGTCTTCAATGAACCCACCTACTAGGCTACTACTCGGTTCAGCCAATTTTATTTACGACACTAGCGAAAATATAACATGTTCATAATAAATAAAGTCAATAAACCTACCTTATAAATACGATCTTGATGCTGGACACGATCCACACAAATCCTCGACGCTCCACCATCCACCTCCAATTGACCGTCCATGTTAGATTTGATCTTCAATACTCATCATGATCGTCTTTTTAATTGAGGTATTGTCTCTTCTTTTGTTTTTTACTTTTACATTTCTTACTATTGTCTTTTCCGCTTGCTTCTCCTTCTCTTTTGTTCTTCCATATATCGGGTTTCATTTTCGGAAAAGATTACAAACTTACAATCGTGTATCACTTCATCTGTATCATGAGGTTAATTGCTTTTGTCAGTAAACTGATTTTCGAATATGTTTGTGCGTCATGTTTTTATATATTTTTGACATAGGATATCAATTTCATAGATTATACAGATTTTGTAAAACCTAAATACCTTTTTTATTATATAAATGAAAAACCAAAGCTCTCTCTCTGTTGACGAGGAACGTGTTCTCTCTTTTTATCGGCAACATTATCCTTTATTTAATTTTGACTAAAATCACTCATGTCATGTCTACAAAAGTAACATTTCAAATTGAATCATTCAATATGATAGCTGTGAACCATCGATTTGATCATCAATGGTTCATCTGATTAAGTTAATCACTAGCTATACGTGGCTCATGTCTCATGAGAGGAGATAAGAGCTTCTTTTGTTTTTGTTAAAAAGAGGCAGATAAGAGGTTATACTTCCTAAGCGGCTAAGCCTAACAAATCAATATAAAGAAAAAGATAACACATAAAATGGCAATAAACCAAGTATATACACCATGCAGTTGAGAGTCTCTCTAATTAATTGTAGATGCATCACGTGAGAAAATAAATAAATAGTATTCAGTTATAAAAAATAAAAAATAAAATCATAATAAGTGTCATAGTAAATAAACAAAATATGCTGTAGTATTTAAAACAAAGTGCTCATACATCACGAGAATATAGAAAAATATATACATACTTCGAAAGAATAATGGTGGTTTTAAAAAAGAGGGTTGATGCAGGTATTTGTAGATATATAAATTAAAAACGAAATAGATGGAAGTATCCAATTACACTTTATAAATGAATTGTCCCAATTTACTTCATGTCATTTTTGAGCTTAGTATCATCTCGTCTACTCGAATGTATATTTAAACATCGCGTAGTCATGTTTCTTCTCAGGGCCTAATTTATTAAACTTTGATATTGATATAGTAGTAAACACTAACCTGGTCAGGAGATTCGGGACCTAGGTTGTTCCACGTAGTTTAAACATGTTTATTGTCACCACCAATAGGGATCGGTCGGGTCGGGCATAAACCACTTATAATGAGCAGAACAGAGTTATAAATTTAAATGTAAGAAAAATAATATAGGTCAGTAGTTAGCTCATTATATCATTATAGACAGTAGAATGAATCTGCGCATACGACGATTCCATCTATAGACATAAATATTTTAATATTATTCAATTGCATAATATGTAAAAAAAAATTAGCTAAAACAAAAATCTACATAATAAAAAAATGCATAAGAAAATTATTTTTAAAATATGTTGATTGAATACATTAATTTATGGAATGGTGGAAATACAAATATAATTTTTAATAGAAATAATATTATAGTTGTTACCAATATAGAATTATATTTAATGAAGAAAAAAATGTCATTAACAAATTTTAGTATTTTTTAAGTTATATTGTATATTTGAATTAAAAGTTTTAAATATTATTTGAAGATAAGACTATTTTCATTATAAAAAATTAACTTCTTATTTTTGTATGGATAAAAATAATAAAAAATTATTATGCAAATAAGCAACTATATATAATCAGTACTTAACAAAAATAATCTTTGAAAAAACTAAACAAGAAGATAAAATTAAAATAAGATGCGCCAAAAACCTCCGCTATGAAAAGAAAAAACTGTTTTTAGCGAATCATCCTGTAATAAATAAAATATAAGTAAAATAATTAATTACCAGAAAAAAAAAACGTTTAAGAAAATTTTGGTTTCAAAGAACATCTCTCGGTTACTCAAAAGTTCAAGCTCGATGCATGAATACCTTGATATGATGCTCATTTACTCCAGATTAAGTCCGACCTTTTTTTGGATGTGACGATGCATGGGTTTGATGAATCTTTTGAGCACGTGGACTCGTGGACAACAACATCTCCACACTTCACCGTCGATTGGTTTTCTCTTCTTCCTTCTTTGTTTATTTTTACTAGTTATACACCCATACTTCGTACGGGAAAAAAATAGAAACAATTACATTTGGTGGAAAGCGTATTTACTAAAAGAAAAACAAACATGAAATATATTTACACAAAGTAACTAAGTACAGACAAAACTATTAAAAGGAAAAAACTATTTTATTGTATGCATTTTATTGTATGCAACAATTGTCTTCGTCCTTCCTCCTCTGTATACATCATATCACCATATATATATACTGCTTGAACGTTTGAATTACGTTTTGGTCATCATATCACCATATATATATACCGTTGTTCTCCAGGTTTGGCTACTTGTCTTCAGTGAGGAGGATCTTCTTCTAATCCTCTTTACCCTTAATCCACACTATTGATTTGTCTTAATTGATGTAGCCGGTAATCACCCATGACCCACCTCGAAGATAGAAACATATAATTAGAACTTAGACGGAGGACACATATGGGTGTTAGAGCAAACCCATTGCACAACTCCTTGGATGTCTTTGATTTTTTTAGTAATATAAGAAAAAAAAAGAAAAATTTTAATCCTCATTTTTGAGAGATACAGCTCTCTGCAGCCATCCGTTTAGATAGACAGAAACCTGACATGTGTCCGGTTTTTATTGGTTTAGTTTTGTTTTATTATTATTTTTTTTTTAATCTTTTCTTCTTTCCCTCGACCAAATCGACACGAGAAAAACACAAAATCAAAACAATACCTTCTCTCTTCGTCTTTTTCGGCGAATCTCTCCGCATCTTCAGCGATTTTCCGGGCGACGTTTACTCTCCGTTTCTCTGACACCGCCGTTTTACTCCGTCGTGCCAGCTTAAGCAATTTCAGGTACCGATTTAGGTATTAACGCTTTGATTCTGCTTTTGAGCTTTTGAAAAATTTCCTGAGAATATGCTTTAGATTTCCCTTGTTTTGGAGAATGATTCGGTTAAGGGTTAACATTTGTGGTTGTATCATGTGTTAGCTGTATTCATTATAGATCGCGACATGCAAGATTTATTTCCGTGGTTCATGATTTTTTTCACAACTTCTTAATCATTTTATCTGTCTGTGTTTGGGGTTTTTGGTTCTTGTGTTCGTACAATAACGATTGCGACGGAGAAGACTTGCCTCTTCTAATTCTTCCTCCTCCTTCTGGTCAATTCGAAGATGGAGAGAGAGTCTTAGCCAACCACAGTGATTGCTTCTACGAAGCCAAGGTAGTGAAAATTTTTGAGGAACTTGTTTTATTGATTGCCTATACTTATTTCTGAGGAACTTATTTTATTGATTGCCTATATTTGATTTGGATTCATGTTTTTGTTTATCAGAAAGCATAGTCTTCTATGTTCGAGAGAAGGAGAGCAGATCCAAATAATGTGGCTGCAATCATTCTAGGAGGAGGCAAAAGGGTGGTTCCTTTTGGGAGCGTATTGCGTACTACTATGGAACGAGTGAAGCAGTAGCGGGTAAACCAAAGAGAGGGGCCATTCAATGTAAGCAGAGGTGGAAAAAAATAAATGAGACTGTCAACAAGTTTGTAGGAGCTTACAACCAAGCTTCGAGTCGGAGAACCAGTGGCTAGCCAGAAGATGATGTTCTCCAAATGGCAAACGAGTTGTACGTCAATGATCAGAAAATGAAGTTCTCCCTAGAGCATGCTTGGAGGCTTCTTCGTCATGAGCAGAAGTGGTGTTCTTCGAATGCTTTGAGAGGACCTGAAAACACCAAACGAACAAAGCTTGATGTGAGTGGCACATATTCCTCCAGCTCAAATACAACTTCTCGTCTTGAGGAAGAAGCTAATGAACGCCCTCCAGGTGTTAAGGCATCCAAAAGGAAAGCAAAGAACAATGGTGGTGGTACAAAAACTGAGGGTAATTCTCTACAAAAGTTAGAGAAGGCGTGGGAGATCAGAGAGTGAGAAATAGCTGCGAGAGAACGAATTTCCAAGCAACGACTTCTAGCGAGTCTAGTCAACAAAACTGATCTGTCCGAGGCTGAATTCAATCTGAGAAAGAAGCTAATTGATGAGAAAGAAGCTAACTGATGAGATGTTAGGATAGTTGGTTATTAGTTTGTGTTTTGTGTTTTGTGTTTTTTGTATGAATCGTTGTAATCAACGTTTAAAGTATGTTTAGTGAATGTTTATGTATCGTTGATGAATCGACTAAATCAATGTTTGTGTTTCGCAGGACTCTCTTTTTTTCATTGTTGTTTGTTTTAAATCTTTTCTCATGTGTTGTTAGCAGGTTTCCTTGTGATCTCAAGTCGGCACAAGAGAACATCAAGTCTCTTGTCTTCGATTCTGCTCTTCCCGTGACTAAACTCGTGAGCTCAAGTCGGCACAAGAGTACAACAAGAGAACAACAAGAGAACAACAACCTTCCCGTGACTAAACCCGTGTCTCAACCTTCCCGTCAGAACGCCCGTGAACTTTTTTGTGTTTTTCTTTCTCCACTTGATGTTCAGTAAACTTGTATATATAGCAAACGAGAAACGGATACTTTCCAACTCTCTCTTAAACGATAATCGACTACTTCCCAACTCTCTTGTAAACTCATATTCAGTCTGCTTTATTCTTAAGTTTTAAATATTTTCTCCATCCCAACTCTCTCTTAAAAAATCTCTCATTTCTTATTATCATGTCTTCCCCAGATTTAGATGATGAGTATGATGAATTTTTTGATGAACATTTTGGCAATCTATTCCAAGATTGCCTAGATGATTATGGCAATGATCAACAACCAACTTCTTCAAGGCGCCCAAGAGCTTATATTGATAGACAACACGAAGAAGGGCATATTCAATTATGGAATGATTATTTCAGCGAAAATGCTACGTTCTCTACTGGTAGTTTTCGTCGTCGTTTTCGAATGAATAAATCATTGTTCATTCGTATTGTTGAGGCACTATCCAATGAAGTACCATATTTCCAACAAAGAAGAGATGCTACAGGAAGGTTGGGTCTGTATGGATTACAAAAGTGTACAGCAGCCATTCGTATTTTGGCATATGGTTGTGCAGCTGATGCAGTTGACGAATACCTCCACCTCGCAGATAGCACCGCAATGCAATGCTTGGAAAATTTTGTGGAGGGAATTATATATTTGTTTCAAGATACGTACCTAAGAAGACCTACATCAGAGGATCTCCAACAATTACTCAATTTAGGAGAGGACCGCGGATTTCCCGGGATGATCGGAAGCATTGATTGTATGCATTGGGAATGGAAGAATTGTCCAACAGCTTGGAAAGGACAGTATTCTCGTGGATCTGGAAAACCTACAATCGTTTTAGAGGTTGTGGCATCGCAAGATCTCTGGATTTGGCATGCATTTTTGGTCCTCCAGGTACTTTAAATGATATCAATGTTCTTGACCGTTCACCAGTTTTTGATGACATCTTAGAAGGTCGAGCTCCGAGAGTAGATTACTTTGTCAATGGACGACATTACAATATGGCTTACTACCTCACTGATGGTATATATCCGAGATGGGCATCATTCATCCAATCAATTTCACTTCCACAAGACCCCAAAGCATCATTATTTGCAAGGTGTCAAGAAGCTACCCGAAAAGATGTCGAACGTGCTTTTGGAGTCTTGCAAGCTCGTTTTGCGATTGTTAAAAATCCTGCACTTTTTTTGGATAAGGCAAAAATAGGAAAGATAATGCGAGCATGTATCATATTGCACAATATGATAGTAGAAGATGAGCGAGATGGATACAACCTGTCCAATACAGCAGAATTCCATCAACGAGAAGGAAGTCGGACTTCACATGTCGATTTAACATATTCTACAGATAGGATTAACAATCTCGACGATGTGATGGGCGCTTGGAATCAAGTTCGTGATACAACGAAACATCGACGGCTTAAAGCTGATTTGGTTGAACATATCTGGCAAAAATTTGGCACAACTCAATATTAGACCGATGCTAATTATGTTATTCATAATGCTTTCATATGTTTCTATCATTCTATGTTTTTTTTAATTATTGTATTCAGTTTTAAGTTTGTGGTTTTTTTAGGATTGTAATATATGTTTTAAAGTTTTTTTAATGTAATATATATATATTTTAATAAATGTATTCTACTACTAGTTTTATTTTTTTTAATATTGCATAAATTATATAACTAACATTTATGACATTATAAAATATACTTTTAAACATTTTTTTAATAAAAGATTAGACACCCAAGAGTGACTAATGGGAGGACAAAAGTTGAAGGATGTGAAAAAATTTGTATTATCTTTAGTATTATTAAAAGATATAGACACTCAAATGAATATGTGCATTGGGTTTGGTGTTATAGAAATTGGGAGACAGCATACAAAAGTCAGCTATTTTTTTAAAACGTTATATTGAATACAAAACAGTATAATGCAAATCAGCTAATCTTTCAATCAGTCAAATCATCTACATAGACATTTGAATAACACACAAAAGATTGAGATTGGAGGTATTACTCGTTACCTTCATCAATGGCGTTAATTTGCATGCCGAGACTTTTATATCATGTAAAATCAGAGAAAATTTAATACTCCCTCTGTTTCACAAAGATTGATGTTTTAGGATATTTTTTTGTCCCACAAAGATTGATGCTTTGTAAACTTCAAAAGTAATCATTGAAAATATTTAAATTTTTTGAATTGTTATTGGTTTATATTTTCTCTCTCTACCAAAAAGTAATTATAAATTAATTTATAAATAAAAACTAAAATTTTTCTTAATATGTGTGAAAGTGTCAAAACATCTATCTTTGTGAGACAGATGAAGTATGACATAAAGAAAAAAAAAATACGAAATTGAACAAATAATCATAAAAACCTGGATCAGGTTCTTTGCTAAATTCTATGAATATGACACACGCAAAAAAAACGATGAAGAGGAGAAACGACCGGCAAAATGGGATGAGAAACTGAGAAAGGAATGAACATGAGAATTCTTAGAGAAAAAAAGATGGCAAGGGAGAGAAATAAATAAAAATAAGTTGTGTGGATTGGGACTTAAATATGTGATCAAACGGTTTCAAAACGTGACCTATATTTTAATTTGATTTTCGAACGTGGTAGCGGTAGTGTGAGCAAATTTAGCGATCTAAAATTTTGCAGTTTTAGAAAATGTAGATTTTTAAAAAACTTATTTTCTGTTTAGATCTCACTGAAATATCCTTGTTTAGCCGGTGAAATAACGTTTTCTTAAAAAACAAAAATCAATTTGACAGTTATTTCTTTTAGCTTTTTTTTTCTTTTTCTTTTTCCGTTTTTTCTTACCACTATTGTTAACTGTTTTTAATCGAGTTTTTTAAAAAAAATATGAAAACAAAATCTACGTGACATATTTTTATTGGTCTAGTGACTTGTGCTTTATAGGATAAAAGATTACTATAGATCTGTATGTATAGACCTATCGTAGTTGAAACAAACAAACCTATCGATATTTTCCATTCGAGATTAGGTTTTCTGCAAGCTAAGATATCGTTTTTTTGTGTGTGTGTTTCTTTTGTATATTACGTCACTTTTGCATGATTTATATTTCGTATTACATAATGTATAATTTATCCAAAAATGATCAATCATAACATATTAACATGATATCAATTTTATGTTTATAAGTAACGTTTAATAACTAGTTAATATATTTTTAAAAATTGTGTCCCCTCCTCCACGCGAGTGTTATTGGAGATGCGATTTGTAAATCTATATAGAATTATAAATAATGGAAATCAAAACATATGGATTTTGAAATAATATGTTTTATCCTTGGATTTGAATCCTTCTATTTTACACTTACAAATCCATGTAAATCCATTTAAAACATAATGTGGATTTTGAAATCCAAAAACAAATCATTAAATGAATAACATGGGATTTTTAAAAGTATTTGTAAATCATATAACCAATAACACAGAATTTTGATAAGTATTTTAAAATTAATGATTGAATAACACATGATTTTTGTTTGGATTTCCAAATCCATTAAAATCATATAACCAATAACTCCACCTAAATTCTCACTTAAACTAGACTTCACACAATAAAAAGGATCAAATTAAGTGATCACTCCAAAGAAAACATAATATAATACATCTAATGTTTTAGTATAATTTTTTTTTTAAAAACACATCTTAACTACTACAACAGATTGGTGATCTATCCAAATCCAAAAGGATTAGAGCCATTTACAAACACTAGTTAATTTAAAAAACACTTGCCCATTGTTAATTTCCTTAAACAAACAAACATTTCCTTTCTAAAACGTTTCCACATAAGAGTATAATATACACTTTTATGTTACGTTGTTTGTAAATACACTCAACTCCCATTTGCTCTCTCAGTATATGTACAAAACTCCTTTTAGGTTAGGGACCCCTTTAGTTTAATTTAAAACTCTTCGTTTAACAAAAACAAATTTTATATATATATATATATTCTCCTTCTCTCTTTCTTTGTCTCTCAGTATATATAAACCACACTTCCAAGAGAGAGAGAAAAAAAAATAGTATTACACTAGCTTATTCTTTCTTTCTTTTTTTTTCTTTTATTCGTTTGAGTTTTCTGGGGAACATCTTTTTGTTCTCGGTTTCTCCGACTCTTTCCACTTGAACTTATAAGGTTAAGAGGTAAGTACTCCATACTTCAACAAAACTTCTTTAACTACATATATATACATGCATATATAGATATTCTGTTTATAGGATGAATTATATGTTGATGATTCATTCCAAGAAAAGTTTTATATATCTTTTTGGAATTTAGGATGCACTTAGCTTTTTTCATAAATTTGGATGAAACTTAGCTAGAGTGACACTTGACTTAAAAATTGTAACATTTTTTTTTGCTTAGAGAAAATCAAAGGGATAGAGAAAAAATGAGTAGGGGTGGTGGAGAAATGGAAGAGAGACTACTAAACGAGTCAAAGACAGAACAGAGGAGGGAGATCCTCTACCTGAGAAAGAAGATCTGGACTGAAGTAAGGAAGATGTGGAGAATAGCTTTACCATCAACTTTGTTCAGAGTGACGTCGTTTGGGTGCATTGTGGTGGCTCAAGCCTTCATTGGTCACTCCAGTGATACGGGTATCGCTGCTTATGCTCTCCTTCAAACCACTTTCATGCGCTTCGTCTACGGTATTATGGTAATTAATCTCCCTATACGATCCATCATATTATATATAAATATTAAACTCCTTCGGCCTACGATTGTCAACTTTTTTTTATTATAACTTTACAAAAAGGCAAATAATATTTTATTATTTTGTGTTTGTCACTCTTTTGTGATTAATTAAGCAATCAAGGGAATTATTAGATTTAAATCACAGATTTATACAATTGACTCACATGGGGATATTTATTGACAATTATGCATAAATCCATACGACGAAAAGCAATGAATGATATATATGTTAGCACTAAGATTATTTAATTGATGATCACACGTACATGAACACGTATAACCTAATGGTTTGGCTATTTTCGTAGTTGTGTCTCACTTTAATTGTGACAAATAAAAGGTTATGTAATAATATTTAGGATCTTATGGTGATATTACAGGCAGGTATGTCAAGTGCTACGGAGACGTTATGTGGACAAGCATACGGAGCACAACAATACCACATGATGGGGATATACTTACAACGTTCTTGGATAGTAGACACCTTTGTAGCAACTCTCTTCGTCCCTTTCATTGTCTTCGCGGGTCCCATTCTCCGGTCACTAGGCCAAAACGTTGAGATCACTGAGACGGTAGCCGAGATCTACGCTTGGGCCATCCCTTATCTCTACAGCATCGTGTTCACAATGACAATGCAAATGTACCTCCAAGCGCAGATGAAAAATGCCATTATAGGCGTTCCCTCCGTCATAGCCCCTGGTATTGGACATCGCAGTGACGTGGTGGTGTGTTAGCGTGATGGGGATGGGGATCCATGGTGCGCTTCTAGGGCTTAATGTTAGCTCGTGGTCAATGGTAATAGCCGAGTTTGTGTATGTCTTTGGAGGGTGGTGCCCGCATACTTGGAGTGGCTTTAGCACTGCTGCTTTTGTTGATCTTATTCCCATGCTCAAGTTATCTGTTACCTCCGGCTTAATGCTCTGGTATTTTACTTCTTTATCTTCGCGGGATTATCCACGAAGATTACTGGACCGGGCTGTAGGCTTTTTAGAAATTTCTAAGGGCATGTCCACCGGCAATTTCTATTAGAGGTACTCTTAATAAAAAAATAAAAAAATAATAATAAAGAAAAACTAACAGTTGAAGAACGTTTTTTTACTGAGCAACTTGAGAATTGTTTCTCTTACCACGTGTCAACCTATTATTAGCTAATCTTTTTCTTCAGATTTTTTATTTAAATAAATAATAATATTAAAACAAAACTAATTAAAACACATTATTAAGAGAAACTAGATGGCGTTTCTGAAGAAAATAATAATAATAAAGAGAAACTAACAGTTAAGGAACGTTTCTTTACTGAGCAACTTGAGAATTGTTTCTCTTACCACGTGTCAACCTATTATTAGCTAATCTTTTTCTTCAGATTTTTTATTTAAATAAATAATAATATTAAAACAAAACTAATTAAAACACATTATTAAGAGAAACTAGATGGCGTTTCTGAAGAAAATAATAATAATAAAGAGAAACTAACAGTTAAGGAACGTTTCTTTACTGAGCAACTTGAGAATTGTTTCTCTTACCACATGTCTTTGGAGGGTGGTGCCCGCATACTTGGACTGGCTTTAGCACTGCTACTTTTGTTGATCTTATTCCCACGCTCAAGTTATCTGTTACCTCCGGCTTCATGCTCTGGTATTTTACTTCTTTATCTTCGCGGGATTATCCACGAAGATTAAGGCTGGACCGGGCTGTAGGTTTTTAGAAATTTCTAAGGGCATGTCCACTGGCAATTTCTATTAGGGTACTCTTAATATAAAATTAAAAAATAATAAGAAACAAGAGTTGAGGAACGTTTCTACACTGAGCAATCTGAGAATCGTTTCTCTTACCACGTGTCAACCTATTATTAGCTAACCTTTTTCTTCAGTTTTTTTTTTAAAATAAATAATAATATTAAAACAAAACTAATTAAAATACACTATTAAGAGAAACTAGGTGGCGTTTCTCCAATGCTGATGGTCTAATGACTCTTCTTGAATCTACTTCTCTTTAAACAGCTTAGAGTACTGGTATACGAGTATCCTCGTCTTGATGTCTGGATATGCAAAGGATGCGAATATCGCAATTTCTGCTTTCGCCATATGGTACTACTAATTAAATACACCATGCAAAAAACTATAATTAATATTTGAATAAGCGTTTTGTAAATTTTTGATTTGTTTAGCTTTCACCATGATGAAATTTAAATACTCAATTGAAATTTACAGCCAATATATATACACCTGGGAGGCAGGAGCTGAACCGCCTCGGCTTCTTTGGTGCAGCATGGTATGCAACTATCTTGTATATATGTAACACTTCGTTTACAAATATTTTTTTGTTTAATACTCCGTGAATTTCGTTATATATATGAAGAAAATATGCAGCGTACGAGTGGCAAACGAATTGGGAAAAGGTGATGCGGACGCGGTGGAGTTCTCGATAAAAGTGGTGCTTGTGGTATCAGCGGTGATCGCGCGGTGTGATATGTTCCGCTCTTTGCCTAGCGTTTGGTGGTCAAATTTCGTACTTGTTCTCCGATAGCCATGCAGTTTCGGACGCGGTCGCTGATCTCTCCATGGTCCTAATTAGCATATCTATAATCCTCAACATCATCCAGCCCATTCTCTCTGGTGAGACGATTCAAACTCTTCTATAAAAATTATGACATAAACTTTTAGATTTCACTATTGTGTGAATCACATAAGGTGTTTTAACATTTGAACATAAACAGGGGTAGCAATCAGAGCCGGGATGCAAAGTTTGGTAGCAATTGTAAACTTATCAACTTACTATGCAATTGGTGTTCCTTTAGGTGTCCTCTTCATTTGGGTTTTCCATTTTGGTGTTAAGGTATATATATATAATAGGAACTCGCTAATTAATTAATATCCATTATTATATTTTAGAACTAATTATTAATGATAACTTAGTTTAATTATATATTGTATTTTTTAAATTACAGGGACTCTTGTCTGGAATGAGTTGCTCTCCAAACATTGACATTGAATTACAGGGACTCTTGTCTGGATAGGGGTACTCTTAATAGTCGCAGTTCAACTTCATGTAGTCGAGTTATCTTGCATTTAGAGATTTGATTATCAATCATACATTACTGATCGAAATGATAAGCTACAAAAAAATAAAAAAAATAAATACAGAAAGTTATTCAAATATAGTTAAAGAAGAACTAATAATCACGAAGACACTAATTTCGATTAGAGAAAAAACAGAACTAAACGCCAAATTAATCAGAAAAATAGAACTATTGCTCATACATAATAAATTAAGTCCAAAACTCGATCAAGAGAACGCTACTTTACGAATCGTCATCGTTTGTTTAATACAAAATGTCTACCGATCTGTCGATGGTATTATTTCTACATATATTTTAGATTTGAACGTTTTCAACCCAAACTATAATCTATCGTATTGTAAATTTAAAAAAAAAATATTTTTCACTTGTTCATACTTCTTTATATATATCCATTTATTATTTGTGAGGAATTGTTTATTTTTGGCACGAAAAAGAAAGACAACAAATATCCATTTATTATTTGTGAGGAATTGTTTTATTTTTCCTTCTTCAAAAGATGTTAGGTATATTTTTTTTTCTACAGTTCTATTTTATTAGTTTCAGTAATTCACGACAAAATAATGTTTGTTATAAAACCAACAATTTTGTTTGTTTTTCGACTGAACGAATATTGATTACTCATTAAACAAATAAATTTGTGCTATATCATTAATTAAAAAAAAAAGATTAAAAAAGGATACAAATCTAT
>NC_025692.1:4041094-4042602 GCF_000633955.1 Camelina sativa | reverse complement strand
AAAAAAAAAAAAAAAAAAAAAAAACAGGTCTTTCAGGTCAGGGTCAGGTCTTCTTCCAGCAAACCATCTCCAAAACCTCAGAAATAGGGAAAAGTTTTCAATCTTTCTCCTTTTTTTTTATTTTTTCGTTTTGTGTTGCTTCTCCTTCTTCCTCCAGAATCGTTGATTTCTTTTTAAGGATAAGAAGAGGAGAAGAAGGCGATTACACAGATTAGCCCCTCCTTGGGGGTTTTGGAGCTCGGAGGATATGAAAGGGGCAAGTGGTGTTAAGAAGAAAACCCAGGTGTTGAACGACGCTGGTGAGGCGGAGACGGCTTTTGAAGAAGCTGTCGGAGAAACCCGGAAAATTAGTGGTGGAGACGGTGGGTTTGTCAGTGACGACGGCGGAGGTGGAGGTGGAGAGTTGAATCTTCGCGAGATGGGTGATGACAGGCGTACGGAGGATGGTGAAGAGTATGAAGAAGAGGATGAGGATGAAGATGATGGAGGAGATGAAGAAGATGAAGGAGAAGGAGAAGGAGGTGGAGGGCAAGATGAAAGACCCAAGCTTGACGAAGGGTATTTCGAAATCGAAGCTATTCGTCGTAAGAGAGTTAGAAAAGTAAGCTCCTTTTTTTTTCTACAGGCAAATGAGGTTTTAATGTTTTGTGTAAGTCTAAGATTAGGTTTACTTCTTCTCATAGTTTACGTTGGTGTGAGACAAATTTGGCTGCTTCGGTGATTTCGTAATAATCCTAACAGATTGCTCTTTTTGATGATGATGTCTAGGAGAGAAAGAAATCGCAAAGTTTTAGTTTATGATCTAAAGCTGGTTTAGTTATAGTGTTAAGATTATGTAATTTGTTATGTTGTAGGAAGAAGATGGTGATTTTGTGATCTTTAATGTTTTGATATCTTCTTCTTTCTGTTTTTGATTGATTGATTCGTTCTGCCTTTTTAACTTTACTGGTTCTTCTGCTCTAATGTGTATTTGGATGGTGCTTTTGATTTGTAGGGCAAGGTCCAGTATCTTATTAAATGGTGAGTTCTTCAATTCATACTCGGTTTCGTTTTTAAGTTTGTGTTCTTGATCAAACATATGCTTTTCCATTGACATAAGTTATAAACTCGGTTGTGAAAGGCGCGGGTGGCCAGAAACAGCCAACACATGGGAGCCTTTAGAGAATCTCCAGTCTATTGCTGATGTTATAGATGCATTTGAAGGAAGGTATATAATAAATGCATCACGTTCAGCAGATTTAATGATAACATTCAATTGATTTTTTCATTGATTTTCTTGGTTTAATGTATGGATTTGCCTTTTTGTTTTCTAGTTTGAGGCCAGGAAAGCCTGGTAGGAAGCGGAAGCGCAAATATGGAGGACCTCATTCGCAGATGAAGAAGAAGCAGCGTTTAACATCTACATCACATGACGCTACTGAGAAATCTGACTCTTCTACGTCTCTCAACAACTCTAGCCTTCCTATTCCTGGTACGCAAGACCTAAGCGGTTCTAGTCTTCTAAAAGG
>NC_025692.1:4037466-4039890 GCF_000633955.1 Camelina sativa | reverse complement strand
TAACATCTACATCACATGACGCTACTGAGAAATCTGACTCTTCTACGTCTCTCAACAACTCTAGCCTTCCTATTCCTGGTACGCAAGACCTAAGCGGTTCAAGTCTTCTAAAAGGAGATGAGGAAGCAAAGAATGCTTATGCATCCAGCCAAGTTGAAGCTAACAGCGGGAGTGTTGGGATGGTCCGGCAAGTTCGTTTGGTTGAAGATGAGAAAGAATATGATCCAACACTTAACGAGTTAAGGGGACCAGTCAATAACAGTAATGGTGCAGGATGTTCTCAAGGAGGAGGCATTGGTTCTGAAGGTGATAATGTAAGACCCAATGGCCTTCTCAAGGTTTATCCTAAGGAGCTTGATAAGAACAGTCGTTTCATAGGTGCTAAGCGGAGGAAGTCTGGTTCTGTGAAAAGATTCAAACAAGATGGATCCACAAGTATCAACCACACAACACCTACAGATCAGAATCTGACACAAGATTTGACTACATTAGACTCTTTTGGTAGAATTGCAAGGATGGGGAATGAATATCCTGGTGTGATGGAAAACAATAATTTGTCTCAGAAAACCAAGATTGAGGAGTTGGACATCACAAAGATACTTAAACCGATGAGCTTTTCAGCATCTGTATCAGACAATGTTCAGGATGTGTTGGTCACCTTTTCAGCGCTGAGGTTTGTCTCATTTGTGCTTTGGTCATTTCTCGCAATTTGATTTCATATTTTTTACAATTGTACTTATTTGGCTACTCTCATAGGTCTGATGGCAAGGAAGTGATGGTGGACAACAGATTTCTCAAGGCTCACAATCCTCATCTGGTAAGATTATCTTTACAGCTTTTTTTCTGCACTTGCTCATTTGGATGTTTCTTCTAAGCTTTTCTAATTTGTTTTTTTTTTCAACACCAGCTGATTGAATTCTATGAGCAACATCTCAAGTACAATCGCACTTCTTAAGTCACTCCGAAAGGTAAGAATTTGTTTGTACACAGCACTTGTAGGTAGAAAAAGATTAGATGGGGTTTTTTGTTCTAGCAACGCAACATGTAGAGTCGAGGTAGCGGCAAGTGGCTTTTTGTATCGCGTCTCCGGGAGGTTTCAGATTGTATTTTATCTCCTTGGGTTCGTTATGTTCACTCTCTATCATAGTAAATCTTGTCACTTGGACTTTTGCTTCTTATAGCGGAGGTTTTGTTGCACTTGCTTGTTCAAAGATCAAGTTCATGATGTATTGATGCAATCAAAATATATGGGTCCATCGATATATAATTATGTATACAACAAGCCAACAAGTGAATCTTTTACTCTCAGATACCATTTGGTTGATATAACTTGGAATGTCCCTTTCGAGCCAAAGGAATTGGACGAAACTTGACCCTCTTGGGATTTGGTTGCTCCTTATGCAAGAACTCAGCTTCATATGCTCTTCTTTTCAAAACTCTTGCGTCATCAGTTGCCTTCGAAATATCCAAATCAGAACTCTGAATTTTCTCAGAGTCAGTAGAGAACTCTTGCATCATGTCTTTAAATGATATGAGGTGCACCGCACATTTTTTAATCACTCCAACCGGGCTAAAAGAATCTTCTTCTGTGTTTTCGATTGAGAATTCGAACAGGGCTTCGTTGTAAGCTCCCATGGACATGCATGTTCTGCTGAATAAGAGAAGGTGATCTGATCCAAAATACATGTTTGTGAAAGCTTTTGGATCAGGATACCACACCTCATCCATAACTATCAGCTCACAAGCATCAGCATCTTTTAAAATACAAGAGCAGTGTATCTTCAGATTGTTCATCGGGTACTTTCCATCAACTCCAATCATGATGCAGGCAGAAAATCCCAAAATGTCAGACGATTTACTCTGAGGTAAGTGTATATTCAGCGACGAACCCATGACTTGGTGATTGAAGCAAGTTGGTACATCACTACCAGGAAAGTAAGAGTGTTCTGGTTTTGCTGACTCTAGCCTCATGTTACGATGAATGAGAATCCGTGCTGCTTGATCCAATTTGTAACAGTTGCTGGCTACAAGCTTGCGCAGACAATATTGGTTGAAGCTTCCTGAGATACTCACTAGGGATGTGCAGCTATGGATGTAGATATACAAGAGACCTCGTGGAAGCTCATCGGGCAATGCTTGAAGTCTCTGGCAATTGTTTAAATTCAGTCTGTTCAACTTGGTGAGCCGTTTGATGCTTGCAGGGATGAATTCAAAATTGTTCCCACTCAAATCTAGCTCTAGTAGACTCCACAAGTTACCAATACTGTTAGGGATCTCAATCATGTTCATGTTGCTTAGGCTCAGAACTCTCAAGTCATCAAACCTTGATAAGGGTGGACAAAGAGAATGCAACAAACCTTCTGGAGTATAGAAACTATTCCCAATCGCTAAAACTTGAAGACGAGAAAGTCGTGCAATGGACCA